>NC_090881.1:6446917-6461917 GCF_036669935.1 Montipora foliosa
CAGCAAAGAAGCAAATTACAAGTATGCAAATACTTAACTATGACACTAAAAACAAGTATGCTGTTGGAAAACCCACAAAACAGGAATGAACTTCCCTAACAAGTGTAGGCTACCAAAAAAAAAAATAAATAAATAAAATAAAATAAAAATAATAATAATAATAATAGTAGTAATTAAATAAATAAAAATTAATTAATTGATTAATTAAAAAGTAAAAAAAAAAAAAGAATGTAAGATCAGTCATGGCGATCGATCTGAAGACAAAACAACTTTAACTCTTGTTTGAACTTAGAGACTGAGTCACTTTTTTTAACAGATAAAGGTAACTTATTCCATGAACGTACAGCTCTAGGAAAAAAAGAGTACTTGAATGTGTCAGTTCTAGCATAAATACTTTTAAACATTAGTTCAGTATTTCTTAAATTATAAGATTCGAGTTCATAAAATTGTAGATAACCAGACACATCAAGGTCATATTGACCGTGTAGACATTTAAATAGGAAACTGTTCGTTTGTCCGTGAAGGAAGCGCTCAACAGCCACTTGAACCTGCCCGTCCTGCCCTCTGGACAGAAATTTGGAGGACAAAATTCTGTGTGTTGAGCTCATCAACTTTACTCTGTTGCTCCCTGTTTTCTTAAGTTGGCCCTAGATTCCCGAAATCCAGGTTCTGCCTCACCATTGTCAATGGTCCGCAAACGCAAGCCTGCCATTGACAAATTTCAGAAGTGGCTGGATGCCTACACCGCCTACATGCTGGTTATCATTTCATCTTATCCTCAAAGATTCCTTGAGTTTCTTAAGTACCAGCAGATCATAAGCAGGGTGGCTACTTAATTCAAGGGGTTGGCCTTCCTTTCCTATGATGAACAGTTTTGCCATAGAGCCGCTTACGATATTTTGGGATCAAGTTGACCTTTAACTGTGAAGCGTTACCTTCTCTGGCCTTGGCAAGCCGCACTGTCTTGCAAGACAGCAGCCTCAAAACGGACCTGTCTGCTTCCGATTTAACCGTACCTCTGGGTGCCCTACAAGTACTTGCCCGTTCTCACACGTCTGCTGCCCACTTTATCGTCAACTGCCCTAACAGCATCTCAAGGACCACTCAACGCCACCATACCTCTACCAGTTCCGGCAAACGCAGCAAGAGATAAAGTCCAGCTTCTTGCCAAGCACAGTTCACCTGATGTAACTACCCCCATTAATGTAGATGTTTTGGAGAGGGAACTTTCAGGGCACCCTGATCGCAATTTTGTTAATACTTCAATTAATTTTCTTTAATATGGTACACATGTCGGCTACACTGGTCCTCACAAACCCAGGGTATCCCGCAATCTGGTTTCCGCTAATCAGCACCCCGACATTGTGACAACGAATCCTTCCAAGGAAATTAGGCTGGGGCACGTTGCGGAACCCTTTATCTCCTCTCCTCTCCCCTCCCCAATCTACAATGTCACCCTTTAGGCGTGGTCCGCAGGAAACACTCCTCCGAATGGCGTACAATTTATCATTTATCATACCCTGATGGGGGTAGTATAAATAACCACATCCCCAAGGACCCCTACGCCCTCCAATATGTCCAGGTAGACGATGCGACCCATATCCTCAAGACTGATCTCAAATCGGCCTTTTGTCTTATTCCCATTCACCCGAAGGACTGGCAAAAACAGTATTACGTAGACCTCTACCTACCTTTTGGGCTTCGTTCAGCACCTTTCCTCTTTAACCAACTTTCCGATGCCTTCGAATGGGTTTTAAAACACAATTACGGGTTACCGCATGTCCTTCATATCCTCACCGATACTTTCATAGCTGAGCCCTCTCGCCTCCCAATGCCTGGCTAGCTTTAGTACATTACTCCGTTTTTTCATATCCGTCCATGCCCCTGTTGCCGCACCCAAAACTCTGGGTCCCTCCCAAGTACTAGAGTTCATGGGTATTGAACTAGACACCACTCGTATGGTGGCCAGGCTTCCCACACCTGGCTACCTGCATTACTAGCCACCGGGCTAGTGATTTCTAGAATTTACTAGCCCGAAGCAAAACTTGGTAGCCCGGATCAATTTCCCTCGAGGTCTACTTCAACCCCAAACACGCAAACCTTCCTCTAAACTTATTGGCAAGGTCTTTTAAAATGATAAAGAATGGAATTTTTTTCTTCCATTGTGATAACATAATGTGTTATTTAAGGAAAAAAGCTAATAAAATGTTCGTTTCACATTCACTTGTGCACGCGGCGAAGGCTAACCGTAGAATGCCAGTGCACAAGCCACGGGAAGCTTGCTTTCCACGATGGATTAAAAGTTCTCTTTCTCTGAGTGCTCTCGTAAATCTTACTGCTTTCCTGTTTACTGGTACTTTCAGTTTCGGCCGCTTTCCCCTTTTTACATGGTGACGCCTCGTAATTTGTCAAAAATCGCTCCATCTTTACAGTCGGTTCAATTGCGAAGCGATCGTGCGAGGCGATGTGCAAGGCATCACACACAACATTGGTAGGGAGAAGACTGGGGAAGACATTAACCATCAAGCTCAGAGTCTGGGATCTAGCGATGTTTACGAACTACACGCAAGATAAAAGAGACGCCAGAAGATGATAGATTTGTTTTCTTTATAAAGTTATTGGTATTATCGTTACATTTTAAACTTTCTTGTTTTTTTAATCAACTGTGAACTTCAAACTAAAACTAATTATATCTAGTTTATTTCCATTTTTCTGCTAGCCAGCGGGCTATTAAACGTCGTTTTTTACTAGCCCGACAAAATTTTTACTAGCCTCGGGCTACCGGGCTAGCGGAGATGTCGAACCCTGCTCTATTCCTTTACCACTGGCAGCTGCATGTGGCTGGTGGAGCATCAATCCCTTATTGGTACCTTACAGTTTGCTTGCAAGGCAGTAGTACCTGGGAGAACGCATGATTAACTTGACTCGTGGAGTACCCAGCCGTTTTCACCATGTCTTGTTGAACAGAGAATTTTTTAAAGATCTCTCAACATGGAAAGCCTTCCTCGGAACGTGGAATGGGCCCTCTTTCTTTGTAGGTACTACCGTTACCCCTTCTCCTGATCTAGAACTGTACACCAAAGCCTCTGGCTCTGTTGGTTTTGTGGGCTATTTCAATGGGCAATGCTTCCAGGGTAGATGCAGTTAAATAGTGCTCGGGGTATAAGCATCGAATGGCAGGAACTCTTCCCCATAGTGGTGGCATGTGCATTCATGTTCCCTCATTTTTGAGGGAAACATATACAATTTTGGTGCCATAACGAATCCGTTGTGGCCATTATCAATTTGGGCCATTCAAAGGCTCCGCGCATCATGGACCCTCTTAGGTTCCCTATTGTAATATCCATGAAACATAATTTCTTTGTTTGAGCACGTCACGTCCCTGGGGTTCCTAACAAAATTGCTGACGCCTTTTCACGCTTTCAGGACGCCCATTTCTGGTCAGCGGGTCCCAAGGCCGAGAAAACCCCTTGCACCATCCCTCCTTCACTCATGACTCTCTCAGGGATAAGTCCAAACTTACGCCAGGTGGGGACTAGGGAGGCCTACAAAAACTGTACATACAGCTCCGGAGAAAAAGGCTTGCTCCAATTTTGCCTTATGAATTGACTTATGTCAAACTACAGGGACATACTCCCAGCTTCTAAGGGGACGCTTATTTATTTTGCCTCGTACCTTGCTAGAACAGTTAAGCATAGTACAATAAAATTATTGTATCTCTCTGTGGTTCGTAATTTACACATTTCCTGTGGCCACAGTGATCCTCTTCAGGGAAAACTTCTCTTGCTACGGGGCGTCCCTCGTTGCCAAGGCAAGTCCCATATCCTTCGCCAACCTGTCACACCCATTGTGTTAGCAGCAATCCAACCAATTCTTCATACCTGGTTAGGGGAGCGGGACTTTACTATAATATGGGCTGCCTTCACCTTAGCCTTCTTTGCCTTCCTCGGTTGTAGAGAATTTACCTTTAACAGGACCTCCCAGTTTCGCCCCCGGTTCGACGTGTCCGCTGACTGTGTATAATTTCATCCTAGTCAGGCTTGCCCACAGCAAATGTCCATTCTCCTTAAAGCTTCTAAGTCGGACACCTATTGTCAGGGCCACACACTGGTTATTGTGTGTTCCCCTTCATCGATTTGCGCAGTTACTGGTATGCGTAATTATTTTTTGGCTGCCCACCTGCGCAGTACACTTTTCTATTTCCACTTAGGTCGTTTGCTTACTAGGTCTGTTAACCTTCTTAGGGATGTGGCTCAGCATGCCGGGCTCCCCTACAAGTCCCTTAAAGGGCACAGTTTTCGCCTTGGCGCTGCATCTACAGCAGATGCAGCCGGCTTGCCGGCTCGCACCACTTGCAACGTCGCAAGTTTTACTGTCTGCTGTGCCGCATATGGCTGTCGTTTCGTTACCATAGTTAGTCACTGGTTAGTTTGCGCTTGCTTGGGGGGATACATGCTTTGCACATATCAGTGGCGGTTAAGTCTCGCACCGACTTCCCCAAGCTTCTGTGTTTTTCATGCTATTCATTTTGCGCTCTCTATGTGCCTTTGTTCTTGTCCAATCCAGCACATGCCGGCGGAGTTGGCTCGTAGTGCTGGGGAGATAAGGGGGCTTGAGCTATTTTTACTGCCTACACTCCTTCCATTATAGCACAATGCTGGCTGGAGGTTTAGCTCGTAGTGCCGTTGAGCATTAAACTTGTATATCATTATTTGGCTTTTACCGGCATACAACTTGTCCAATCCGGCAAGGTTTGCCTTGTGAGTCAGAGAGATAATGCTTTTAGTCACGCTACGGAACTAGTCTGTCACGCCGATCGTTTTGTTATTGTAGTGTGTCTTAAATAATTATACGTAAATACCCGCGGGAACTGCGACATTAATCATTTTTAGCTTATAACAATTCAGTGATCTCGACAAAGAAATTTCCCTGGCCAGATTTAAAATCTCCAGTATCACTAATATGCTGATTTTTCTCTTGCAGGTTGAAAAATGGAGGAAGGATGCAACATCAAAGATCCAAACGTAAGAATTTTATTGCAGGTGCAACTCATCTGGTAAACTAGGAATCTTCACAGCGAATCCTCTCTGTTATGGGCAAGCTTAAATTTGATTTTGCAACACACAACCACTTCCAAGTCAAGGTGTAAAACTGGGTTGTCTATGCCAGGGTTTGGATTAAGTGAGCAAAACAATACTTATTTTTCAAGTTCAATGAATTCTACTGAAGGAATTGGGAACTTTCAGAATGCCTTTGCCCTAGGCATTTGAATATAGGGAAGGCCATTGAGGAGTTATACCATTATATCCAGTACTGGCTAAGTTGTCCAATGTTTTGTGTTGATGGTGGTCAGAGAAAAAGTGCAAAGATCTCTGGTAATTTTTTTCTTATCCAAATATGTGGATGAGATTATCCTAAAAATGTGTCAATAAATCCATTTAGTTTTTTATACTTCTCATCCCAATCATCTTATTTCATTACAAGAATTGGGTAATTTAATATTTTAAAAGTGATCTCTTTGTGCTTTGCTTGGCAGTCCAGAGAATGTTCCTCGCTTGTATGATTTGGTTCGTGTCAAGGATGACAACATACGCACTGCCTTCTTCTTTGCACTGAGGAACACGTTGGTTGCTGATGATCTAAGACAAGCCACAAACATTGCATTTAAGGTAGAACTTGTAGCAGGAATCAATATTAATTTTAAATGTTTTATCGGTTTTTATTGGCTGATTTTTTTTTTTACCCTTTTCCCTCAAGGCACAATGAGACTGAAGGGAGAAGATTGTTACATGTAGTTTCTATCTACTGCCCTAAATGTCTCTGCTAATGCATTTTCTATATCAGAACATCAATCTGGAGATCAGGCAGACACAGTGTTTTATTTCCATGTATCTTCATGTAGGGATCCAAAAGATGGCGTGTTGTTACATTGCAAGGGGAACTGATTGACCAATCAGGTAAAGTAAACCACTACCAGGTTAAGTACTGACCACATGGCTGGCAAATGCCCACAACCCAGCCATTCCAAGCTGAGGGACCCTCCAAACCATGTGAGGCATAATGTAAAAATTAGAATAATTTATTATTAAGGTCAAAGAGATAAAGGGCTTGTTGCTAGGGGAAGCCAAGGCCCTGAACATTAAAAGGAACCCTAATTAAAAACAACAACATAACTGGCCTATGAAGTAAGTTGTCTTGCACACCTATAAGGGAACAGATGGGATTACAAATGCATATCTGGTACTGTATGCATCACTAGACTTACCTGCCCAGAGTTTTGATGAGATGATTTTGTAAGGAGACGCATCTCTTTCTGTCTCCTTCATTCAAACCAAACTAAAAGAAATAAGATTTTCTTGTTTTCATTCTGTCAGTGATCCAGTTTAACCATGACACAGTTACATTGTGTTTTTCTAATCATCATTGCTTTTGCAGGTACAATGAGTGGTGGAGGGAATAAAGTTGTAAAAGGAAGAATGGGTTCGTCCATTGTGGCAGATATTAGTCCTGATCAGTTGGAAGCCATGGAAAAAACTTTGGAGAAAGAAACCAAGACAGCTGAGGTAAGCAGTAACTGCAGCCATTGGCGGAAAGTCTTTAAGTTTGGGAAGTCGATTTCCAGACCTGGAATGTCGTGAAAAGGCATCAATGGTAATAAACAACAGTGAAATTGATGCTCATTGTGCTTGTGACGAAATGAAGTGTTTTTAGATGGATTTTAAAAAACCCATTGTCCTTTGCCTGTCTTTTATTAATAAGAATATTATTTTTTGTGAAAGGGCAATAACAATTTATGAGTCATGCTTTACACTACTACAATCACCATAAGAAGTCAGCAAAAACCCGACTTTTTGGTCTAATTCCATTCATTCATTTCTCAGTCAAAATTTGTAAACTGAGAAAAATAAGAACTTAATTTTTTATTTTTGGGTATAATCTTGCATCGTTTTACATTCTTCGATGTATGATTTCAATTTTCACCTTGTATAGATTTTTTTTAATAAATTGACTTTGCGATCAACAGGAGAGCAAATTCACAACATACTTCTGACAAACTCGGCAAGTATATTTTCAACAGGGAATATCCTAGAACTGCCAAACCACACATTTGAAGTTACTTATACCAAAAAGTGTATGCAATGTGGTTCAATCCTTTTTCAAGGGTAATTATTTTCAGGCTGTTGTGTCTGTGCTCTTAATGCAAAAATGCATGAAGGATTTTCTGTTGGCCCATTAGTTTCCTGGTCATTTTTGTTGCTGTTCACAGGAATGTAGAGAATCCAAAAAGAAGCTAGAAGAACTAGTTGATGAGCTGAAGAAGGAACTATCTACTGCAGAGCATCAGTTGCAAAAAAATGACATGGAAATCAAGGTATCAGATATAATTCCTGTTGTCTTAATTTCTACATGCAAAATTAGTCCAGCATCATACATGTACACTACATCTAGTCACTACAAAAGGAAAGGAAAGGAAAGGAACTTTATTTTAGTGTCTAGTCAGGGCTTGAGACTAACTTTTAGCTCACTAACCTAGTGGCTAGTATCAGGTCTGATTTCACTGGCCAAATCTAAATTTGCACTAGCCAGCCTTGTCATCCGCAGTTTCATTAATTCATTTGTAAAAACCTTTCACGAAAAAAATTTCACATTTGCAAACACAGCTCACGCTTTTAGTAAGTATTCTCATACCCATCCGTGCAACAGTGGCACAAATATTCTGGAGTGTATGGCTTCCCATATTTTCTAACGAAGGCAAAGTTTTTGTGGCCTTCAGGCCATTTCTCACAGAACTGTTGCCAAAACTTTGCAACTCACAAATGCACTGGAGTATGAAAAATGCGGAAGAAAGTAAATTAAGGAATAAACTGTACATAAAACTGAACTGCTCGTTTGGAAGTCTATGGAAAGGCTGTTCCTTTGATTAAGATTGGGCCTCAAAGCAAGAAGTTTGGGAGAGGGCAAGTTCTACCAGTATCGAGACTATGGTCCTAACAGCCCAACTACGCTGGACTGGTCATGTCATCTGAATGAACAAATCCAGGATCCCTCGCCATCTTTTCTACGGAGAGCTATCTCAGGGCAGACACAACCAAGGCCGACCCAAGAAGAGTTACAAGGGCAACCTCAAAGCCAACCTCTAATGGGCAGGAATTCAACCGAAGGAACTGGAGACTACCGCAGCCAATAGATCTGGATGGCGAGCAACTGTCCAGAGAGCTGCTAGAAACTTCGAGCACTACTGCCGCCTGTGTATTGCACCAGCTAAGGATTGCTGTAAAAGAGCAACAATCACAACTGGTGGCACACCATTCCCGATCTGTGGCCATGTGTGTGTGCCTCGGACTTTGGACTTCAGAGGCACATGCATGTTCACCATTGACACTTGTTCATTTCAACTACAACTGATGGCTTCAAACCATCAACTCATTTTGTACTTTGTTAATGTTATTCTCAAGTTCAAGAGACAACCTATTATAACCCACTGTGAAGAAAGGAAGCTGTTCACATAAGTCTTCTCCCTAACACACATGAAACAATTTCAAATCGGACCTCTCAAGCACTAATTACTGAATAGAACAGTGAAGATACTTCAATCACAGCCAACCACCATAATACAGTACATCTAGTAGAGAGTAGCCAGTCAACCTTATTGCCTGATTAAGACTAGCAGTGGGCAGTCAAAACATTGTGAATTTTATAACTCAAGTGTCTACTACATTGTGACACAAACATCATTTAAGTTATCAACCCATAATTATATGTTGCCAAGTCTGGGAATCAAACCGAAGACAGATTGCAGGTGGCAAGAGCTCTTGTGACTGCACCAATTAACTGCTGCTTCCTTAATTTTCACTTTCTTGTGGATCATCCCTTTCTCACCCTTCAAATTGCAGGCTCTGGATGAACAGGAGAAGGCATTAAAACAGCAAATAGTGCATTTGGAGAAGCAAGTTAAGGAGAGTACTCCAGATAAGGCTAAGCTCAAGCAATTGCAGGATTCTGTTAAAACTCATGAAAAAGGTTATTTTTTTGTACATTCAAGTGTAGCTCTATAGTTTTTGAAAATTAATATTAAAATGCTCAGATGAACACACAATATGAAATAGTTATTTCTTTTTTTTTTATTCAAGTGCCTCTAAACTCAACTATAGCAAATGTATTTTGCTGTTTACTTCTTTAAATATCTCTATCAATGCACCATATGTTACATGTACATTGAAATACAAGATTACGTGGAGCTGACAGCATACCAAATTTGTTGTACATGTATTCAAGATCTGAAAGAGAGTTAAAGATGACTGCAACTCCAGTGCTTGGTGGCCAGCCAGGCCAGATTTCTTGATTTCTTAGTCTTTGTGGTTATTTTATTTTAGTTTTAACTTTATACTTTGCAAGGCTGAATTATTTTGTAGCATAGTCACATATCAAGAAATTGAACCTCAGTTTTCCTTTGCACTGGTGCATTTAAAGTCAGTCTATAAATTAACATGTTTCTCCATAACTGCATTTAACAGAGTGGCAGAAAGCAACAGCATCAGCTGCAAAGATTGAAACACAAGTACAGAGGTTAATAGTTCATTTCTATCATGTCCATCTAGTGTGCCAACAATAAACAATTATTGGATGAGGTTTTTGTGATATCCAGAATAATCAAGGTTGAGGTAAGGCCGAAGCTGAAGGCTGAGGCTGATAACCCTTACCTCGACCTTGATAATATTCTGGATATCACAAAAACTGAATCTAATAATAATATTGTTCTATGCATTGTACGAAAAAAAAAATGGTCACGACAGTGAGTGGAACTGGTAATTTATTTGTCAACGAGTAAACGGTATACAAATCAGCGGCACATAATTTGTTGACAAAAAATTTTAAGCATTAGACAATATGTGAAGAATTGAAAAAAAGCTTGATGAGAAAGTAAATAGCAATAAATAAGTAACCGTAGAAAGCAAACCTGGAAGTCATTTTTTTGCTTCTTCACTGACAGCAAGCAACAGAAAGCACGCAAACTTGATATGATTATCCTTAGAAGTCATGCACTGCGGTCATACATGACATGATAACCCGTGACCTTGAGTGACCTTGACATGATAAGTGTATAATCTGCAGTTATGACGTCACAGGTGCTGATTTCGAAAATTCACTGTAGGCTTTTGGCCAATCACAAAAGAGTTAGAGAGTTGAATGTATAATAATAAAAATTATTGTAGCCGGTTGTAAATCCACTTTCATTTTTGTTCCTTGTTCAAGAATCAGCCTTCCTCTATTTTCATTAGTTTTTGAGCCATGAGTAAAAAGTAATAATTATTATTGCTTGGGAACCTATAAGACCATTCATGGCCATGAAATAACTTTTATGTACATGTTATAAACAATGTGTACCCTTCCTCTTCTCCTTTTTTAAATTAAATAATCAGCATTACTGGCAAGGGAACTTAGATGAGGCTGAAAGCTGCCATTAGGCTTTCTATAAATTCTCTCCCCTTCATGTAGTTGAATGGCAGTCTGCCTTTTTATAGAGGATTTATAGTATATTTAAATCATGCTATGCAGCCAACAAAAAGTACACAAACTGTGGTTGTTTTTCCAGCCTTCACAAGCAGATAATGGAAATTGGTGGTGCGAAGCTCAAAACACAACAGGTTAGTTTTTACAACAAATAGTGTGCACATCTAAACCTTTTTCGTATTGTTTTTCAGTGAAGGGAAATCATGACAATTGATTTTCAGGGTTGTGGCCCTAGTTGTTCAAAGGGTGGATAGCCCTATCCACTGGATAACTCAATTGGTTTTGCTAGTGTTTATCTGCTGGATAGTGATTTATTGGGTGGATAGCATTTAATACCCACCTTTTGAACAACCGAGGCCTGGAAAATTTTGGAAAAGTGTTATCGCTAGACTTAGTTAGCTATTCAAGAAAAGTTAAATGGGGGAAAGACAATTCAAGCAACCATGCCTCTTTTTGTATTAATCTTAAAGAAAAAATCATATTCTTGATACTTGATCAGCTATACACATGAGCTGTGTTTATAGCTGTCACGTATGTTGGTCATGTTTCACATTGAGCCAAAGCTTATGCTTAAGTTTGATCGAACCATTGATCAAATTAACCTAAATGAAAAATAAAATAATATTTTTATTTTAGGATCGAGTTGATGCACTGACAAAAGCCATCGATGCTGTGGCTGGACAAATCACCAAAGCAAATGTTGCCATCAAGACTTGTCAAAGGTATTATTAATTTACTTGATATTATTATTATATTTATTATAATTATATTATTTTTATCTACATTTTGTACATAAAAAATAATACTCTTCACTTCATATGGGAGCAGGTATGGTGCAGTGGTCACACCAGTGTGACCTGGGTTCCTAATACCAGACTTGGCATCTCATGTGGGTTGTGAGGTTTTTCTTCTGGCATTCTGGTTTTTCCTTCTCCTCAAAAAGCCAACTCGTGATTTGGTAAGAGTTGATTTGATTTGGTTTCTGTACAGTATGTCCAACAAGTGCTCCAGTGCTAAATACAGTTGAGACTTGAATAAAGTTCATTATTTATTTATTACGGTATTATTAGGGGAGAGAAACTCTAAATGGTCAATAAAATTGTTTTGATCTGGTTTGTCTCTTTGGTGATGTCTTCTGTCAATTAACCATGTAGAGTTGCTGGGGAGTATGGTTCTGTGGAATTTTTATTTTCTGTCTCTTTTTTGAAAGATAATGCAGGTATTTTGGGAATCTGGGTAATACTGCTGACTATACTGGCCATTCCCTTGGCCTTTCAGTGTATGTGTCTGGCATGGAATCCAAGGGTCATCCCTCTATTTAACTGTACTCTTTTGGACACCTACTGCTTCCACATGCCCTCTGCAGAAGTTTTCTTGGACTTAGTATTTAGTACCCTAGAAATGCCTTCTATGGCTTTTGTTTTGCTTTCTTAGAATGCAAACTGTTCCTTCAGCTTCAGTTAGTCTATCTGACTATTCAAGCATGTGAGGCAAACAACTAAGGGCAAAGTGGGCTCCTACAGTAGAATGGTTGGCTGACTGTGGTTTGACTGGAAGCAGACAGTCCCGCAGGGCTCTTTGAAGGGTTACTTAGCAATCTGTTGTTTTGTCAAACTCTAGTCAAATTCCTGTGTTGAAGGTTTTTTTAAAGTGCCTCGGCTTACCTCAAATATTTTCCTTGCTGAGGTAAATCTATTCAACTTTGCAAACATATTTTGCCATTTTCGCATCAAAATTTCACTTGTGATGTGCTGTAAAACTTGACAAAACCAGTCATCCTTTGTTCCATGGTTGAGTTTGTGAGAGGCATGGGCCTTCACTGAGATGATGTCGCACACTACTTTGCAATGCAAAAATGCTTTCAAAACTAGAATGCAAAGCAGTTTGTGATGTCCTCTCAGTGTAGGCCCATGCCTCTCACGAACTCCTCAATGCGACAAATGGCTGCCAATTTTGTCAACTTTACTCAACATTTGCAGACTTCAGAATCGGAATCACAAGGAGTTAAAATTGAAATATATGTTTTAAAATGCTGAAATTAAAAAAAAAATGAGTTTAGGCGCACTTTAAATTTCAGGCAGAATTTTGTCTCTTTTCTGTTGGATTTTGGAACAGCTCATTAGGTGCTATGAATTTGGAGGATGTTCAAACCCATGGTCACCTAGGATGTTCATGCATTGTTTATCTTGGAATTCAATTGTTTTGTTTTTTTTCAAATTAGGAACACCAAAAAGGCAGAGGACAACGTGAGTTCACTTGAAAAAGAGATTGAAGAAAACAGTGCCAACATGCAAAGACTTGATGTAAGCAAAAAATATAAGTGATTGGGATGGAGAAAAGATTAGCTAGGTTACTGTAACAAGTTGTGAAGTGTTTTGATGATCATCACAGTGGTGAGCACCACTTATTACGAAGCAGCAAAATAGAAGCCTGAAAAATTGAGTCTTGAATGGGATGTGAACCTGTGACATTTAATGTTACCAGTGCAGTTCTTAGCTAATCGACTATGAGCTGGTCACTTTGTGAGTTCATGATAAACTCGTAGAGGGTGCATAATTATACAGCATAGAGAATATAATATATAGATTTAGCCAAGCCTAAAAGTGGAGCTGTTAAAACTGATTTTCTTTCAGCCAATCAGAATAGAGTATCTTTTCATTATTATTGTTATACTGTTATTGTCATAATTATCATAACTTGGCTAAATCAACCCTAATTTTACAGTGAGCATTTGTGCACTTAAAACAGAAGTGACATTTGTGACCAGCATGTTTCACGTGAAATTTTATTTCGTTTGAGTAAAATATATCTGTATTTCCTTTCACTGGTTTGTATAGGGAGAGTACAAGGTGTTAGTAGAAAAAGCCACTCAAGTGTTTGAAGATGTTGAAAAGGCTCAGGTATGTACAACATACATGAACATACTTCATTCTATCAGGAGGAAATCTCAACTTAAGTGTGAAGTTTGATGTGCCTCCTGCCATTATACTTGTATAGAAGGGTTTTCCATAAATAGCTCTAACTTTCTAAATTATTATTGTGTTGTAAAAATATAAATCTTTGATGAGATTTCAACAGCTTTTGTTTCCAACTGCTAAATTATTTTAGTTGCTATGCAAGGAAAGATAATAATGAAAATAATCATGATTCTTGATTTTCTGGGGACAGAACAACCTGCGAGGAGCTGATATCGATGCACTGGTGTAAACACTGCATATCCTCGTCTTCTGAGGGATTAGGGTGGTCTCAATGACTGTGGAGGTCTGCATTCTTCCCATAACATCCAGAATCCCATGGCAAGATCTTTCAAAAAGCCCCCTAACTGACCAGACTCCACACCCAAACAAGCAACCACCAACAGCACAATCTTCATGGACACCCAATGCACCTTCCTGATTTCCTTTGCCAGAGACGAGTTATTGCTGGTGATTTTCTCATCTTTTTTAGTCAACATGTTCCTATCCCAAGGCACCAAGAAATCAACAAATGTCCACTCCTTCCTTCACAGCAAACGTTCAACTCCAACACAACACACTTGTCGAGCTCAAACTCCATCCCCATGTCCCGTGAAAAACCTGCACCACATTGATCAAACTCTCCAGCTCCTCTTCAGTCCTTCCATACAACTTCAAATTGTCCATAAAGAACAGATGGTTGGTCAATCTCTGATTCTTCCAAAGCTTGTTACTGATGTTCTCACTGCAACCATCCCCTTCTTGACATCCTGGCTGATAACTCGTATTGAACCGGCCCATCACTTTCCTCCCAAGCACTGTCCCCCCCTATCTCTGCAATCCTCTCCAAGTCCTGCCGCCATTCCATGATGCTCTTTTTTATCTTTGCCACCTTGGTTTCTTCTTCCACATCAGCCCCAACCTGCTTGTGACTACATATGACCCAGTATACAAAGGCCTATGGATCTCTGACACTGAGATCCCATCCTTCACAAGACAATACATCAGTCCTTGCACAACCTTGACCTCTATTCACTTTCCTCCTATCCTGAGCCATCAAACCAGGAACCTCAACCCACTCCTCACTAACAAAGACTGCTCTCATCTTCTGAAGTACCATCATCATCGAGAAAAGTATCCAACTTCTCCACAACCACTTTGACCTCTCCATCGATGCCCCCCATCTTCCCTTTATCATCCAGTCCTCGACCTCAACACCAAAACAATCCAGGCTCTCCACAACCACCTTGACCTCACCTTGACCTCAGCAACCTCAAAATCTACCTCATACTCAGACTTGTCCTCTTCAGCCACAGCCTCTGACAACAATCCGCACCAGACAGACTCATCCCTTCCCACTTTCAGCATCAAACCTCACAAACTCTTCCTTGTCATCACATTTTCCAAACAACTCATTCCACTTGGCTTTGCTGATCACCATCTCCTCCCAATTCACACCATTCTCCTTTCCGATCTTACCCCGTACCATCTGCTCAATCTCATCCCTTTCTATTTTCCCTTATCAATTTCGTCC
>NC_090881.1:6471917-6474417 GCF_036669935.1 Montipora foliosa
ATACAATAAAAATGAAACTATTTAATAAATAAAGTATGTTTGAAAAAAAGCCTCTTTAGAAAAGATGATTTAAATTGCTCAGTATTTATTCTAGGTAAAAGACTGCTAGTACTTTTAAGTCTTAAAAAGGATTACTTGACTCTTGGCAATAAGCTATGAAGAGGATGACCAGCATTGCGATCTTTATTAAAAATAGTACAGTCTGATTTGTCTGATAACTGAGAAATGTCTATAAAATAGGAAATATACTAATTATTATCTTCAATAATTTTGATTGTAGTGTGAGACCACCTAAAAAGAGCTGGAAGAATATCTCCAATTTGTCAGGTGGAGAGAAGACCTTAAGTTCACTGGCTTTGGTAAGTCTATTGTTACTGTTGTAACAACATATAATCTCTCATTTTGTGTGTACAGGTAAGGTTAAGAATTTAAGTGTTGAATTCTGTTTCAGGTGTTTGCTCTTCATCATTACAAGCCAACACCTCTTTATGTTATGGATGAAATAGATGCTGCCTTGGACTTTAGAAATGTTTCTATTGTTGCCAACTATATAAAGGTAAAGCAAGTATGCTTCTATCACATGGAAATATATTATTTCAAACACTTAAAAAGAAGCCAAAACTACCTACACCTGAGATACTAACAAGTAATTCTGCAACTAATCAAATGTTGTTGGCCGATGGTGGCATATGCTTATACTCCAGTGGCATAATTTTCAAACCTAAGATAAAAATTCAAATTCAAACCAGCCCCAACTACAACTTTTATTTCCCTTCATTATTTATTAGATAAGAAGTAGATGGAGTATCAAAAACATCAATCTCCAATCTTGCTGGTCAATAATATTACAATGTAGTCATAGCGTAAGGGGCAGTCAATTGAATCTTGACTCTTATTAACTACCTTATGGTGTACAAAAAGACCTACAGATTGTCTCCACTTTTTCTTCAAAATAATTTTCTTTGGTACAGCTATGGTGTTTTCATTTTATTGAATGTTATAATCTGATCTCTGTTTCTTTCAGGAGAGAACTAAGAATGCCCAGTTTATTATAATAAGTCTAAGAAACAACATGTTTGAGTTGGCCGATCGGCTCATTGGCATATTCAAGACTGATAATTGTACAAAGAGTGTCACTATCAACCCACAACTTATATCATCAGAAGCCTGATAATCATAAACACCGGGAAAAAAACTTGGCACAGAGCCTACAGTCAGTGGATGAAGGACATTTCCTTTGTTGTATCAATATGACAATCACTCTCACAAAATTAATAATCAAGATAACCATTGCTGTTCAGGATTACAAAAAAACAAGATAGCTCTGTTGGAATTCATTGGTCTCTGTTTCTTATTGCACTCATTTAAAATGTAAAAAAATAGTTTGCACAGTTCCTTTTTACTTGTGGGAGTCAAGTTAACATTGTAATGTAAAGAGTTGTACATGCTGTCAGTACGTGGACCACCTTGCTCAGGCAGGGTGACCTGTTACAGAAGCATAAGAAAATTTCAGCCTGGTTTTATTTGAATGAACTTGTTTACGTGCTTACTAACTGCAAAGTTACATCAAAGGTCATAACATTATACTTGTTTTGCTTGTTGTTGTTTTTTTCTTCCATGTAACTTACATATAGTTCTATGAGTCAATAATGTCCAAAAATAAACCTTTTATAAAGCTACTGTACCTGGCTGCGTTTTCAGTGCCTTATAATGAATGCATAATATTTGAAAATGTTGTATCACAGCAATTAGGGCTGGAGCATTTGAGATCTTCCAGCCTGGACTGGCAAGGTGTCAGCAGCTCAGGGCTCGGTTGTTCGAAAGCCGATTAACTTAATCCAGGATTAGTGTGAACTTTTGTTTCATGTTTTCCACCTTTTGGTGAAATTTTCATTTGCTCATTTTGGTTTTTCAAGGTTGACTTCTTCTAATGTAAGGTTTTGGCGAATATCAGCGTTCAACAGCATTTGAGAGTAGAGAAATAAACTCCTTGGTTAATTTTTAATCTGGGGTTAGCGTTAATCGACTTTTGAACAACCGGGCCCTAACATCTGGACAAGCCAAAAAGCCCTCCTTTTCACAATAACTATACAACATTTTGCAAAAGAAAAACCCTAGCTGATTGAAGTGCAAAAGCCTGCCTTACCAGGCTGGGTCACCTTAGATAAACAGGGCCCGGTTGTTCAAAAGCCTTATTCCAGGATTAGCGTAAACTTTGGTTTCATTTTTCAACTTGTGCATGGGTGAAAGTTTGTTTTGTTTTTGTCTGTTTTTTTTAGGTTGACTAACTCTAATGTAAAATTTTGCCGAATCTTTTTTATCTGGGATAAGTGTTAAATGGTTTTTGAACAACCAGGCCCAGATCTTTAGTTGTTCTTCACTGGCATGGTTTATTATTACTCGGGTATAATGCAGCTGTGCTATGAAACTCTCCCTTGGTAGAAAGTGTATTCAGTTATCCTGCTAGAGAAAGACAAAAAGAGGATATATTTTACACAAC
>NC_090881.1:6476917-6486917 GCF_036669935.1 Montipora foliosa
TTTACAGGATTTGCCATTTAAGGGAAAGTACAAATAAAGACAATACTCTCAAAGATTTATTGGGTTACTGTCCAGTTCCAATTGAAAAACAACCGGCCCAGTTTGAGTGGGGACATGAAAAAGAAAAATCAGCTGTTGATCTCTATTACAAAAAAATGAAAAAGGTACACAAGGAGCTGTGTGTATCTGAGTGTGGTCTTATTGTTGATCCTGAATTGCCACATCTTGGGTCCTCTCCTGACAGAATGCGGTTTTGCTTATGTTGTGGCAAGAGAGTGGTGGAAGTGAAAAGCCTTTTTGCAAAAAGGTCAATGTTGCCACACATTGCTGCTGCTGATTATATTTACAAGGAGGATGGGATTTACAAACTGAAAAGGGAAACAAAATGGAACTACCAGATACAAGGAGAAATGGCTTTGTCCAGAGTTAAACATGCAGATCTTGTCATTTACACCAACAAGGGTATTATGGTCATTGATGTTCCATTTGATGTGAAATTATGGGATGATATTCTGGTGAAACTGAACAAGTTCTATTTTAAGTTTATGATTCCGGAACTCCTCACACAGCGAATAAAGAAACTCTGCTGAGGTTTTATGGGACAATTCTTGACATAATACTTAAATTACTGGTATGCTTCTCTTATGTTACTGTTTACGTTATTTTGCTAGTGGTGGAAGTAAATTGCAAATTGCAGCACAGACAATCACTAGCTGATTAGCTATCCCCACCATTGATAATGGCATATTGCCCTCAAAGATTCTGAAATTTTTCAATCTTTCAATGGCACGCTCAACATGAATCCTAACTTTAGCAATGCTGGATGTCATGGCTCTTGCTCTTCTTGACAGCTGTTTACCTGTTTAAAAAATAAATGTAAAGATACAATGATGATTTGAAAAATTAAACCTTTAACCTGCCCTAAAATGAATTTAGGGCTCCGAAGTTGTTTGTCATTGAAAATGGAAGTGGTGTGAATCAAAGTGAATTACCCAAACTGACCTCAAAAGCTAGAGTTTTGCTTGCAACTCATAATACATACAGTACCTTTTGAGAATGGAGGAATATTAAGTTTCACACCTCTTCTTGTTAATAGGTCTCGTATATTGAATCCCCTATCTGCCATTAAATGATCTCCCTCTTCAAGGAGGTCAATAAGACCACTTTCTTGCACAATCTTACGGTCGCTGGTACTGCCAGACCACAATTTGGAAATGAAAGTGAAAGCTCCATTGGGTGCAATTCCCACCAATAATTTCACCGTGTTGTGGTGTTTATAGTCACTCCACGTTGCTTTCTGTGCACAAGGGGATGTTGGCTTCTCAATAAAGAACTCTGTTGCATCAATAATCACCCTGGTATCAGGGTAATTCTTGAACGACTTTGGAAATTGGCGCTGAACTTCTTCACGAGATGGCCACTGAAGTAAAGTGCCATCAAAAATTTTGGCCAGTAGACAAACCCATGTTGTGACAATCTTAGAAATGGTGGACTCGGAAACACCAAACAGGTCTCCCAGGTGTCGGTTCAGGATACCCAAACGCAGCCTACATAATACCAAAAGATACTCTTCCTTTACTGAAAGTTGCCTCAATCTGCCAGGCTTTCGTTTTGACGCATCACTCTGATAGTAAGATTTGGATTCTTTTTTCTTGTCCCAGTATTTAATCTTTTCTGCGTATGGTTGAATTAGATTCAAGGTACAATTGAAACACGCAAGGTTTGGTAAGCCGGTGTAAAATTTCACAGATTCATCATCTCTTAGCATGTCTTCAGTGATGAGCTCTCTTTTGAGTCTCTTTTTGTTTTCAACTTTTCCCTCAAGTATCGTGATTTTCTTCCTACACTCTTCAAGTTCTGTTATCAGGTATTCAATTTCGTCAGCTGTCAAGTCCGTTTGACACTCTGTAGAAGTTGTACCTGGAGGAAGACTGACATCACTACTCACCGTGCTGTCTTCAGGTATTGCCTGTTCCTGGCGGCATAAATACGAGTGATCGTGGTGAATTTTATTCATGTCAACAAAGTCTCTTTCACGATTATCCGTGGCATTCTTAAAATCAAGCTTTTTAGGACAATGCTTCTTTGCGGCAGGCTCATGTTCACAGCGCTCCATCTGTCGCTTTTCATGTCGTTTCGCTCGGGCACTGGTTGTCTTCTTCGAGCTCGCAGGGTCAAAAATAGTCGGGCAAGCAGTAACAGATTTACGACCAGAAATAGAAACTTTCACATCCGTTTCCTTAAAGTGCAAGGAACAGATCCTTGGATCAACAAGGTTTTTGAATTTTTTGTCAGCTCGTTTACAAAAGACCACCCACTTTCTTCGCCGGCAGTGGTCTTCAGGAAAAGCAAAGAACGTGAGATCTGGTCTATTATGAGTGCCATTTCGGCAAACAGCCACAGCACAATACTTTACCATGGCAATCGCCTATCATAAAGTACAGAGAACAAAAAAAATCTCACTGAAATCTTTCGTGGTTGACAAAGCACATGGCTCGAGTCGATCTTTGCTTTGTTTGTTTTCATTAAAACCCGCGCCTTATTCCCCAGAACCTCGCTTTGGTGAATAAAATTTGGTACCAGTCTCTCACGCCGAAATATATCGAAATTGGGCTATTGAACTCCACTTTTATGCAAATTCTTCCTTTTGTTTTAGTATGCAAATATTGCTGCTGGTCACATGAGCGAAAACACTCTATAGGATACTCATCGCTGTCCAAGACAATTTCGTATCTAACTGTAGGTACATCTGCACTAAGTGTGGTGGGAGATTGTGGCATGTTTTTGCAACCAAAATATGGGGAAACCACACCACAACAAAGTCATTGCCACTATACAGGGTTAATTGCTCATAGTGTACATATTGCAAGACACAGTAACAAATTGAATGCAAGATTCATAAATAGCTCTAGAGCATTCATTGGGCACACTATTGGATACATTACTTGTACATTGTAAATCGTGGTTTTCATTAGAAACAATGCGTAGGAGTGGATAAAAGGGTAGTGGCTCTCAAATCACCTTAACAAAACTGTAACTTAATTTTATAACCACAATCAAGTGTTACCGGTAATTAGATATTTTGCAACTGTTTCAGTTTTGTTGAATGATTAACCCATTCACTCCCAGGGGTTCCCCATTAACGAGTAAAATCATCTGGCGTTAGACAGAGTAAAAAGTCTGGCCGGTTTGGACATCAATGGGTTAAGGTTAGGGTTCAAAATCTCCAAATCCTGTACCCCTGGTCAAATCAGTGAAAAACATTAGGGAGCTTAAGCATGCGCGTTTTTGAGACGCGGATGGCAACCGGAAGAGAACATTTCACGTACCAGGACAGTGGTGTCTCCTAGATTTTTATACTAATCATCTCTAATGGAGAAAAGATACTTGGCACTATAAATGTGGTTGAGTGAAGCCAAGTTGAAAGGGAAAACAGGTCACTTCCGGTTGCCGTCCACGTCCCAAAAACGCGTGTGCTTAAGCTCCCTAATGCTTTTTTTTGTGGGGGAGGGGGGGGGGGTGTTGTTCAAAAGGTGGATTATACTATACACCGGATAAATCACTATCCAGTGGATAAGTCATGACAAAAACAATTAGCTATTGTGCTATCCAGTGGATAGTGATTTATCCGGTGCACCATCCATCGTTTCAACAACTGGGCCAGAACATTCAAGTGAAAAATGTGACAGAAAAGTTTCACTGAAAGACAAAATTTTACCCAGTATATATGAAGCCAGCAACTTCTGGTTGACAGATAACAACAGATAATGAGGTAAATCAAAGCGTTTGTCCCCTTCCATTGGCAACACCAAAGCAATGATGCAGACAACTGCTGTTATGATGACCCACAAACTGGGGCCAGGCTGACCTCCAAATCCTGTAAATGAATCAAAGTCAGTTCTCACATGGTCATTCTTACTACACACTGAATATTGAGGAGAACTGGGGGTTCTCCTTTTCAAATGTACCTGAACTTGATTTTCTCATGTATTTTTTAGACAGTACTAGTGCTTATTGCAAATTATTTATTTCTGTGTGTAGCATTTATTGAATAGACTTGAGAGTAAAGACAAAGCTGTGTTCAAAGACAGCAAAAAGCCTTGAAGGCCTTTAAGAGATATCTAAAATCAAAGTGATTTTGTCTTAATAATTTAGGCATTGATGAAGAGCCATTCACATAGACATACTACACTAAATTTGTTACTATTATTATTAGTAGTAGTAGGGATCAGTTGGTCTCGAAAGACTATGGCATCGTCTGTGGCTGCACAGGCCAATGCAGGAATAACAGTCTTTGATGCAATGCGTGCATATATGATTAGTGGCCTTGGTATTTAGCTGCCTGTCTTTTCTTTTCTGTCCGTCTCTGTCTTATTCTTATTCTTCTCACTATTATCAATTATTATTATTATTATTATCATCATCATCAAGAGTGACACCATTCTAATGCAATTTTAAAGTGATTTACTGGCTTTTTGTAATAACATAATTTCATTATTACCAGAGTAAGCCCACAGATCTAAAATGCATAGATTACCTTGCTCAGTGAACTGCTCTACAGTAACACTGTTTCCCTGCGTTTGTCGTGTTCCTCTCCTTGTCCCATGTTTTTCATCAGCCCTCTAAACATAAAACAACACTGGAACACAGTGCTCTACTGTTTCATTGAAAGATCTGTATAATTTGCTAGCCAGGGTTTAGTAGTTGCAAAAAGGCACGTACTGTGGAGGGTGCATAAGGCCACTGTCAAACAGATTGAAACACAGAGTACTGGTATTACCTTTAAACAGTGCTCGAAATTAGCGGTTGTCCCAGACGACTAGAAAGTTCACAGGG
Organism: Montipora foliosa; assembly: GCF_036669935.1. Classification (NCBI taxonomy): domain Eukaryota; kingdom Metazoa; phylum Cnidaria; class Anthozoa; order Scleractinia; family Acroporidae; genus Montipora; species Montipora foliosa. The sequence goes on from NC_090881.1 coordinate 6,481,754, forward strand.
CAACCAGTTTTTGGTAGAAGCCTGGTTGCCCGAGGAAAAAACAACGGACAAGCCAACCAAAAATAGAAAACAAATTAATCACAAGCAGCACCCGACTTACATGTTGCTTAAATTATACTGTCAATGGCCAATAGTAAAAAGGTGAAGTCTGCTATGAGCCTAGTGGCCCATCAGGCAGGTGCTTATCTCTGGTTACTGTAGCATGAAGCGACTAGGAGTATTTCTACTCCCCCCTGGATGGGATGCTAGTCCATTCCAGGGCTACCCCCAGCATTAAATTTGCCAGTACTCATTTATACACCTGGGTGAGGGCACTGTGAGAGTAACGTGTCTTGCCCAAGACCTGAACCCAGAACACTTGATCTGGAGTCGAACACTTTGCGCCTCCCACAAATGGCCGATAGTAGTGTGAAGTTAATATTAATAACAATAAATTTGCCACCACTGAGCATTTTCCTGTGTTTTGAATATCTGTGGCTTTTACAAAACTGTCAAATAAGAAAATTACAAACATGTAGGCGATGGAAAACTTAAAAAACAAAAAAACACAGGCACACACTAAGAACCATGGGATACTCAAGCTCCATAGCCAAGAGATTGCGGGTGCTTACCATTTAGCCACAAAATCCAGAAATTTCAGTTTGAGGTCAAATGGAAAGGCAATTTTCTGGAAAATCCTTTCAGAATGTGGACAACCTCCAGAGGTAGTCCTCTTTTTCCGTTCAGAACGGAATTCGCGAAATGCTGTTACCATTTGTGAGAATCCTTCCGTTTCCAGGCCCTTTCTCACAAGATCAAGTAAAATATGCGGGATGGAATGCTGTGTAGTAAATTCTCATCCAGTTGGTCATTAAATTCGGAAAATCGCTTACCTTACCTAAATGGTAAGCACCTAGGATGTTCCCAAGGGAATTTTCCTTTTGTTTTTTCATGTTATTTGTACATGATCGCATTGGCCGTTTTTATACTAGAGATGCATAATTCGTCTGGAACGAACTTCGGCAAACATTTTTTCTGCATCTTAAATTCATCTAGTATAAAGACGGCCACAAGACGCATTATGCGTCTGGACGAAGAATCTATTTTAGTGCGTCCTCGAAGACGCACTAAACTGGAAAGTTCGTCCAGATGCATTATGCGTCTAGTGCCCGTCTTTATACTTAATACGAATTTAACAGACGCAGAAAAAATGTTTGCCCAAGTTCGTCCAAGATGAATTATGCGTCTCATATGGTTTGTCTCGTCTTTACACTAGACGGATAACATGAGAGACGCATAATTCGTCTGGACGGATTATGCGTCTAGTATAAAAACGGCCATTGAAAGAAACATCACGTGGTCTAATCGCTTACCTTTATGCAACGATCTTTCTATCCGGATTATTTGGCTAAATGGTAAGCACCCTGCATCTCAACACAGAGTGCAGTTAACCTATTGACTCCTGGGGTTCCCCATTGACGAGTAAAATTGTCTGGCGTTAGACAGAGTAAAATACTAAGTATGGCCGGTTTAGGGGTGAATGGGTTAATTTTAGGGGGTTTCTTGGTGGGCAACAACAGATTTATCAGGGCAACCCAATTCATGGGCTTGGTTGCCTGGCTTTTGAAACAGGGACAACCTGGAATTCTTTTTAATTTCAGGCACTGTTTAAATCAATTTTCACATGCAGTAACTTACCAAGCCAAAGTAACCAACACTGACAGCACATTGAAAATTCCCAACAGAAAATTCACAATATTATCCACAATCTAGTGAGTACTGCTTGAGTCAGTTATTTTCAGTGAAGTCTTTTATTTCTAACTGTTGTTCCTGCCTCCCTTATCACAGAAACATTTGTTGTTTAGTTTACCTTTTTCTGATCCATTCTACTGGGTTGAAGTACAGCCATGATTTCTTTTTTACCAATAACCTCCTGCAGGCCATGTTCAAATATATGAAGCCTGAACTTGGCTTGTTGTGTAACATTAGGTTGAATGTCAATATGACGGATGACTCTAAAACAGTTTAAATAAAAATTAATGGCTGATTACACTCAGTAGCCACTCTTTGATTGTTATTTCACAGAAGGAAGAAGCAAGCTTACCCTGGATTCCAGAGGTTATTTTCTCGCTATGAAAAGCGCGACTCTTTCCATAGCGAGAAAATAACCTGGAATCCAGGGTAAAGGAAGTTTTGCTCTCAGATGTAAGGTAAAGGTAAAAGTACACCCTACATTGTATTTAACGTCAGAAGTTCCTTCAACAATTATAATTGTTTAATTTTTTTTTTGTCTATTCTTTGTCAGATGAAATGTTTAATCTAATACCACTCACTAAATGATAGCAATTATACTAGTTGTTAGACATTCATTAGAAAATAATTACTTGCCACCACTAAATGATTTAGAACTAGTTCATTACATGCACTGGAGTGCTAGTGCTGTAAAAAGTTGCATAATAAATCAATGCAGACTCGAAAATCATTTACTTACATGTCAATACAGCAACGCGGCTTGATCACACCTTCAGAATCTACCACAATATATCGGCTTGGAGCCGTGCACAGTACTAAGATATTTCGAAAGACAAACAGTGAGGAAGAAAGAGACCACTATTGGCATTAACACTTAAAACGTTGCAAATATTCAAAGTTCGGTACGTAGTGCATGTCATATGTAAACGTAAAAACAACTTACCTTTAAACCTTAGAGCGAAATCATAAGGGTTGTACACAGTAAGAACTTGTTTGTGGCTGGACTGTTCATTCGCAAAGAAAGTCAACGATTGTGGAAACACAAAAACCGGTAGACTTCCATCCGTGAAATGGGAAGGCTGTAATGACCTCATAAAACACTCATACAAGATAAGCTGTCTTTAATGCTTTGGAGTCAGTTACAGCCAGTGTCTATCAGATAGAGGACCAGAGCATCTTGTTTTAACCAATGTTAACCACAGTGGTCAATAACTGTGTCTGCTTTGTATTATTTTAGGAAAGTCTCCTGTAAAATATACGGAAAATTATGCAACAAACTGTCGCATAAATCGAATCGTTTCAAAACAACACAACATGTTTTAAAAACGCAAAATATCAGAAATTCATGCCTTCCTACCTACCTGCCCATAAAGATCTTAATAAAAATATCTCTGATTGCCAAGTTGTCAAGCAAGTCCTTCACAACAGAACTCAGAAATCATTAAATGTTTACCACTGGTCACCAAAGCACTATGGGATATTTTGCTTTGTTAATTATGTACTCCACATGACCCCACATGTGTGCATTTTGGACAAATGGAAGAAAACTGAGATCCAATTGTTATTCCGCTTTCACTCCCGAGACTTGTTACGACCAGAATGACAAGTCACTCTTCGCATACAGCTTCAGCCATAACTTGTAAAAACAGACAGCCAAAGAACTTCCAAACAAACCGCAGTTGGCAAGACTTGCAATACCTTTGGGGGGTTGGGGCGCTAGGTTGTTGATGGGAACGCTCCGATAAGCTTCAATTTTTAAAGATTTTTAGACGCTGGATAAGATATTTAGGACTTTTGGAGATTTGAGATGAATTTGGCAAGTCCGATTTTTTTTAGATATATTTCTTTTGGTGCGTTTGAGGAACTTTCGTCCAAGGGCTCTCGGCCGTGAAAAGCCCTGGGGACGAGGTTGAGGAACTTCGGAACTTTCTTGGACCATTTCCAATATTCACGTCCGCCTCTTCTTCAAAACGAGTCTAAGTGCGAAGTTTTTGTGATGGTAATTAGTTCCACTTTACATATGATTGAAAACTAATTTTCATAAGAAAAACTTCGCACCTAGACTCGCTTTGAAGAGGAGGCAGACAAACTCGGAAATGGCCTATTGACCTCATAGGTTTGAACGTTTTGTTTTTGCCATTTCAGACCACGTGAATTTACTCTAGATCACTCTAGACCACGTGATGTTTCTTTCAATGCGATCATGGACGAATAATATGAAAAAACAAAAGGAAAATTCCCTTGGGAACATCACGTGGCTCAGATATGGGAAAACAAAAGGTACGAGCTAAAAAGGTCAATTATGTGTCCCAGAATTCTGTTGTAGTTAGTTTCCAAAAGACGTGTCTGGCGGAGAGTTATCCTCAATAGTATTAATGGATACGTCGCGTTTTAACTTGTACGTAAGGATCTTTAACTTTGATATTTTGTGTTAACGTTTTGGGATGTTGGGATGTTACGGTAACATGTTACAGGTCCACATCAGCTAATAGCTGCCGATGCAACTATTACTTTAGTAATTTTTGTAATTGTAACCTGCCTTATCAAATAAAGAACTGACTGACTGACTGATAACATTTTGAGATTTTTAGAACTGTTTTGGAGATTCTTATAACTTCGGTCTGGAGATCATCCGGATAGATTTTTAGACGAATCATTTCTTTGGGATCATTGTTGCAAAGCTTCCCGTTCGAGGTCACGTGCTCCCGTGTTTGAAAATGGCCGACTTTTTGAACATTTTCGCGGCTTTGGAGGAAGGTGACTCAGAAATGATGAGTTGTAACATAACATAACATAACATAACATAACATAACGTTTATTCAAGATGGAGCAACAAAAAAATACGAAACATCTTGAATAGGAAAACTGGAGGTTAACCCAATAATGTTTCCCCAAAATAAAAAGATAAAAACAGATATAAACTACACACAATAGAAATTCTATAAGAACTATTTACAAGCAGTAAAATTAAATAACTGATGATCAATAAGGACAATAAGATAAGCAAAACAATCAGTTAAGAGATATTTAGAAAGCGCTTCGGCGCATTCTTAAAACGACCCAAGCTCCCAGCCTCAATAACAGAACCTGGTAGATTGTTCCAGTGCCGTACGATTCGGATTGGAAAAGAATATTTATACGGACTACACCTTTTGGACCTCATCAGCATGGCGTAGATAACATACCAGGTGGGTGTGTTTAGCACCCCTTTAAGTGGCAGCCTCACACGCCATACATGTGGTAAGCTGGGTCATCTTGCTTTTATTGTTGTTCCTATTATAGTGTATTTAAATTATAATGTAGTTCCACGCGTACATAACAGTGTCTTTAAATAATTAGCCCTATATACCCATGTATACCCTTATATACCCCTATATACCCTTGTATACTCACGTATACCCTTGTATACCCTTATATACCCCTTTATTAAATT
>NC_090881.1:6499417-6521917 GCF_036669935.1 Montipora foliosa
CCCTTAAAATGTATTGCACTGTATTCCGCTTGAGGGGATGCAGAAGTCGAGTTGAAAGAATGGGAACAAAAATAACCCGGAGCCCATGAGTAGGAGCTTGCCTCTCCCATACAACCCCTGTGAGTCAAGCTTTGCGCGTATCTTTCAATTTTAAGAACGCCACGAGTTCTTCGGCTCTGCACGCACTGTTTTGAATAGCCAATCAGAATAGAGTTATTGCCAGCGAAGACAAAAATACCAAAAACAACGTATGCAAATTGATGTAAATGTAGTCTCTTGCTGAAAGGTTAGTTCTAAAAATAGAAAGATACGCGCACAGGTTGACTCAAGGATAATTCTAAGCAAGTACCGTCTCCGTCCCATAGGAAACAATTTCGCGAAGCTCACACGAGAAATCACACATTCCACCATTTATTTTCAAACTTTGTTTTTTTCCTTGTATTCCGCTAACAAACCAATCAAGCTCATTCCAGACATATTTGTTAAGTTTCGCTCCCAGTCTACCTCACTTTAATTATGCTGAAACAATTTTTTTGGATTTCGTTACATATAAGAAGGCACACTGGATGTATCATTGATCGAAAAGCTAATATGTACAGCAATTAACGTCACAGCGCTTTGCGCCAATTTTCAAATGCGGCAAACACCATTAACTTAAAAAGATTTACTATCTTGGATACAAAACTTGATAAAAATGCAATTTCTATTCATTCTTTTAGTACGAGAAGTGCTAGAAGTCGCATTTAAACAGTTAAAAAGTGTGCCTGAACTTGAAAACGAAATGCGTTGTTTTTTCCCCTTAAAATTTTGATCCTTTTACATCTTCGGAGCCATTAGCAAAAGACCACAGAGAAAACTTTGAGAAGTAGCCTCCGTAGCAGGGGGAAGGTAATAACGAACAGCAAAGCCGCGCGGAGAATGGGGACGGGCGTTGTGGACAGCGTTTTTCTCCATTTGCCATGCGCCTTTGCCGCTTTTTATTTGCCTCACGAGCTAACAATCCCGCAAGCTACTTTCAGAAGAGAAGCAGTCTCTGGTACGAAAATACCAATATTTATGGGGTTACTTCCGGTAGACAGGCAGTTATAGCCCCTTTTAAGGGGCTATAACTGTGATTTAAAAATCACTAAATAATAAGGCGACATTACACCTCAAAATATCACACTGAAAAACAGTTGAGCATGACTAAGCAACCCCTTTGCGCTCTCCAGGGAGGGGGCGACATGGTAAAAAAACAAAGATCTTTGGAGAAAAGTGTTCCGAAAAATTGCAAAAGTTGGCCACTTCGCGCGCTTACTCCCAACTACTCATTTCATCCTCTTAAAATCTGATTGGGTCCGGCTTTTTCAACTAACATTGGATTGGTACCAGAGCTGGAGGGTTTATAAAATTGAAACTTACGTACAATATCGTCGATATTTTCTGTCCCTTTGTCGTTAGTATGTCATTAAATTCTGTCAAAGATTATAACAAGCTTTGTGACTTTGATTTCATCCAGCACAACGAAACAAAACCAGGCTGCAAAAAGCTATTTGTTTAGTTTGCCTTCTGAACAAAAATCTATTCATTACTTCAGCAACTTCAGTTCTCTGGCAGTCTACAATTAAGAAGGGAAAACAATATTCAACCTGCACGTAAACCGAAAAAGCTCCTACTGAGTAATTCGCAGTTGTTTCAGCTTGACCTCTCTTCAATGCTTACAACAACTAAATCGTTTTGTAAAGTACATGACAGAAAATGAAAACATAAGAACCTTCAGTAATGCTTTGAGGGTTTTTGTTTTGCAGACTAGTGTTTTGAGGAATTTCCTCTTTTTATACTACTACCTGAGAAATTTCTTCAATTTGACTGGCTGAGTGTAGAGGTATTTCAGGTTAATTTGAAATACCTACATGTGAAAATTACAGTTACTATGGTAACACAAATCACGAAATAATGTCGCTGCATGAGTTACGAAAAAATGGCGGAAAGATTTCCAGATTTTAAAATTCAGGAAAGTCAAGAACTAAAAGAAAATTCAGAAAACCAAAATACAAAATCGACCTGGCTCAATGTCTGGACCAGCTGGGCCAAAAACAAGAACTTTGAAACCAATTTGCTTGCCTATGAAGCGAAACAACTCGACGAAAAGTTGCAAAAGTTCTTCCCGTTACATGAATTTCTCAGGTTGTATTATAAACAAATAGCATGATTTGCATGTGATATTTGTCATAAATATCACTCGTAGTATTTAGAGCGCTTTTCAATTGAGTGTCGTAAAACAAATACCAAAGTAATTACTTCGACCAATCACAGCAGCTGCAAACAGCGCAATGAACCAATCCAAATTCGTACCAATTCCATGTAACTTGCTCAAAGCGCGAGGAAAAATTGCACGTGCAAGTCGCGATTGGTTTTGGTTTTCCTTTTCATTGGTTGATAGACTGGCGGGAGATTTTTAAACCAATCAATAAGCGCAGCAATTGCAATCACTTAATTACTTTCGACGGTCATTTGAAAACTGCTCTATGTCAAATATCACTACAAATATAAAATCATTCTATTACCTTTACAAACTATGAAGTCAAGGTATAAAAATATTGAGACAGGAACCCTGTATTTTTTTAGACATTACCATAGTACTTGCAGTAACCATTGCATGGAAAGAGGATATTAAATTTTTCGAGTCACTTCAGACTCATTCAGAGAAAGAATACAAAATAAAACTACAAAGTCTTCGTTCTGCTTTAAACTTAATGAGCTTCAACCTTTTCTTCCTTAGTTTCCTCAACTTTATTTTCAGTCTTAACATATCTTCTGTCATAAAAATATTACTCTTGGTGTATCTTTGAAGAAGGGAATAAAGGCCCATTTTAGTCTGTACTGATAAAGATAATGAAATTCCCCTTTCCATATCCATTGTATGCTAAAAATCAATATTTTATCAGTAATATCATCCCCTCTTTCTTTCAATGAAGCGATAACATAATTATTTACATTGATATCAAGTCATTATTACTTACAGCTATAGACATAAAAACTAAGATATCTCTGACAGCCTTGGTGTATAAAATTCACATTGCATTATTGAGGTAGTGTTCTATTGGGATCAACCATTTCAACCACAACCGGTTAAGGTTGAAGCGGTTGAGCTTTCCCAATTGAACACTTTTCCAAACGTTTTCGGTTGAAACGCAGTATCTCAACTTTTAAAGTCGGTCGCGGGCTCCTGCCGTTTAAAAAAACGTAAACGACAACGGTCGCTGCCAATGCTTTTTCAACCGTTTCAACCTAGTTTAATGCCGGTTGAAAAAGTTGATCAACAAAACCAACCAAAAACGTTTTTTTCCGAATAGAACACTAAAAAACCCAACCACTTCAACCAACTAAAAACAGTTGATCCCAATAGAACACGACCTAAGTAGCACAAAACCAAGTTAGAATCTTTGTAAGGTCATACCATGGCTCATCCAGCCACCACCAAGGAACACCAATGACATAAAATGTTGGTCCCACCAAGACAGATTGTCTGGTTACAGTACATCTCTTGGGACCCTCTTGATCACACTCTATGTGACTTGACAGGGTTTTCAGGGTTAAATCTACCTGAAAATGCCATATTGTGATAGCCACCACTTGTGCGATACATGGACTTTGGTGTTGGAGCAATAGCTGAGAGCAAGTCTGCACTTAAGTCCTCAATCATCTGATTTTCACCCCTAGGTAAACAACACAAAAAGCAATATTATTTCAGATCACTGTTACTGGTTTACACTATTAAAGAAACAGAAAATAAATAGAAGAAAATAATGAAACTTACTTTGAGGAATGTTTCTTGATTGGCGGTAGTGTCCTGCGACACTTAAAACAGACAACAACAGCTGCAACAATGAGACCAACAGCTGCACACACTAAAGAAACAGTTATTGCAAGATCCCTTGAATTACTGACTCCACGTTTTCCTTGATTTCTCCTTTCAAACTCAATTTCTTCGTCATTCAAGTGATCACAAGATGAGACATCAGTCAAAACCCTCACTGCATAAGTATTGTGACCTGATTAGGAACAAAAAGACCAGCCAAAATAAATTTCATGAGCATCGACCAAATGCAAAAATTGCAAAAATACTGTATTCTTTGATCTTTGGGCTAATATACCTGCACTAGCCTTGCTAAAAATTTTGCATTCCACTGATATGTACACTGAATAATAAGTATAATCACAAAAATTACAATTTCCTCGATTGTAATTGGTTTTAAAAAACTCCTATTTTCTACTAATTCACTTGCCAAGTTGTTATCAGTCAGTTAGTTATCTGACAGTTTAATAAGACAGTCACATTCAAAGTTGTAGTTTAAATCAACCAATAACAACCTTGGTTTCAATCACCACTGAAACAGTGTACAGACATAAATTGGGGCTTTCTTTCTTTCAGAGTGGCATTAAGCAATTTACACCTCCTTTGTCGGTCTTTTATTTGCAAATTTTCCCTTTCTTTCATAATTTGGCTCTTCTTTTCTCGGAAATTGTAATTTTTATGATTAATTGGTAAGAGGACTTTGTGTCATCCAATTCAGTCTGTAATCATACTGTCTCGTGATAAACAAATCAGACTCCCGCTGTGAAGTCATCTGATTTTGTTATCACTTGTATGATTACACACTGAAATGGCTGAAGCTCTGATTTTTCCGTTGTCCTTTCACACATCGCAATTAGCAACTAGCTTAACAACTTCCTCAAGGGTGCATTACAACAATCTACCATCAATAGTTGCTTTTACAAATTTGAAGGGTGTGACATTTTTGTCAGCACAAAGACTAGTGGGGCACTTTGTGTGATTAAAGAACCTAAATATACAGGATATAAGCAACCTTGCTCTCTAAGAGTTCTTGAAGCTTAATGGGAAGAGTGTCTGACCGGTGCTAGAGTTCACAGATCTATGCATTTTTCACTTGTCTTTTCACATGTTGCCAAGCGACAAGTATACCATCTTTCTTAAGAGCACATTACACCACCTGCCTCAATAGTTGAAAATGTCATGTTGGTGTCTGTCATCTTTACATCAAAATGAAATACTTATTTAAAACACAAACACATTATATCCAATGACAACTTACCTAATTCAATAACATTTTGGTGCTGTGTGAGCAATCTGTGAAACTGACAAATCAACTGATCTACTGAAAGATGACTGACTGGTTTAATTTGCATGCTGACTTCAGCGCTAATGCTGTCTTTACATTGCAGTAACACAGATTTGTCCACTATGTCTGCCACACTAAAGCTACAGTTGCATGCTTCTGCAAAGCTGTTAGCTAAACCCTGTCGGATGTGTGTCACTGCCAGTGGACCCTGTGTAAACAACCAAGAATAAATTTAATATTGTGTTAAGTCAGTTTAGGAAACAACACAAAGAAAAAAAATGACCAGACAATTTTTGTTACAATAATCCACTAGCACAAAAACAACTTGATTAAAGTATTTTTTGGAAGTAACAAATTAAGCTCTTATGAGGATATATGATGCTTTCTGTTGCTAAACTTCAAATGTTTATTTTAATGTCCCCAAGCCTTTGACACCCAAACCAGCCTGAACCGGCCAGACTTAAGTATTTTACTCTGTCAATGGGGAACCCCTGGGAGCCAGATTTAAGAGGCTCCTAAAAAGTGGAAAAACTGGTTATAATTAATTTTTATCTACAACCATGCAAGGAAGAGGAATGAGTTTATTACTTTTACTGGGTTAATGTGAAAGACTTCTTTGCATTGTGGACACAGTCGAACCTCCAGTTGCAACCACCTCTCGTGAGTGACCACTTTTCCAAAATACCAAACGTTTCCAAGTAAAATAACTATATATGGAACCTCTTGTAAGGGACCACCTTTCATAAGCGATCCCGGCCACTTTTAGAACTAGCAAATAAATTATAGTTTGAAATTTTCTTTTGTTTTTAACGTAAGCGACCACTTGACAGGTAATAGAGCAGAAATTGAATAATAAGGTGTTGTACCATTATCACATTCCTGGGTAGTAAATTTATCAATGGGAAGTACAAGATTTTTTTCTGGAAATTGACTTTTTGCATGAATAAAACATTGAAATGCACATACACTGGATTCTATCAATTGTAAGAGAAACAACCTTAATTAAATTATGTTTTCTAATTACAGAAAACTAGAATTGATTCCCGATTTAAAGCGAACCTCCACTCTTACTACAGAATAAGTTCAAACCGAAAGAAATTATGTTTACAACAAATTTGTTTGAAATTTGTTTTTAAATCAGTGTTTTCTGACGTGTTACAGTTGCTCTATTGTTCTAACACAAAGAGCTTTTGTCCAATAACAATAGGGCAACCATAACACGTCACAATTATTCAAGATGGTGGCACCCGCAAAATTTCAAAACAAAAAAAAGGCAATTCTAAAACTAAAACAAGGGGTAAGTCTCTGCAGTGACCATAAAATGCTAACAAGGTGCCATTTTTCGACTCAATAAGGTCTAAGCTCTCGTAAGCGACCACCTAGGCTTGACAGTTGGGGTGGTTGCTTACAGGAGGTTTGATTGTAGTTCTTTGAAAACTGCGATGCAAAAAAAATTGTGACGTCAACCCAGTATTAATCCCATTCCCCTTCATTACACAGTCATTGACCAAACTATGAACACTTTTCTCACCTTTCCATATGAATAAAAACAGTGAATTTCCAATAAACTATACGGCATATTTGGGACAATTTTGGAAATCAAGTGGAAAAGTTTGTTGAGGTGACAGGCACTTCAAAGTTTTCTATTAACACACCGGAATCCCTTAGAGAAATGCAGAAACATAATTGCAACTGAATTAAATGAATTGAATGTATATTGAAGTGCGGGTTGTAGACGATTGAGAGAAGGATCACTTCTCTCATTCATTTAATAACCCACACTTCAATTCGACTGCTCACAGTCCCTTCTGAGTTACTCGATCCACCTGCTTTGGTCATGCAAGCAAGCTGAGGGGAGAAAGGTTATAGAGAAAGAGATATAGGGTCCCTATATATCTCTCTATATCACTATTCTCCCCTCAGCTCCCTTGCGTGACCAAAGAGGGCGGTTTGACTCACTCACAAGGGACTGTGAGCAGTCTACACTTCAATACACATTCATTTCATTTCATTCATTGAGTCCTTCACAGAGATTTGCCAGTAATCACAAGAGACGACATTATGCGTAAAGGATTCTGAGATCGCCAAGGGGCAAACATTGCAAATCTCAAGTTGGGTCTTCGTCGTAAGCAGTGATATTGGACAAAGAATAACACATTTTCGCTGCGATTTTGTGAGACATAGTGGTTACTAAGGTTTGTGCGTGAAAATTGTGTGATTATAGCGATAATATCTATTGATTTGTACACACTTTCTTGTGTAAGATTGATTGAGAAAGTACAAACTTGTGTATAAACTTGAGGGGATTGACTCAATAAAGCCTTTTCAATATGTAATTACATGTATCGAGATTGCTTTCGTTTTAGTTATAACACGTTAGAACATCGACATGGCTGCTGTAATTTTACCCTCTCAAAGGAGAGAAATTGTTGAGCGGGAGGATGGAAATTGTTTACTGAGCTAGAGGTCAAGCTATTGTGCTGTGGAGGGATGAAAAAGGTGGTAAAAAACACAGGGAAATCCAAAAGTTGTCAAGCAGTTCACTGCCGTAGCTGGAAAATAATTTTAACTGGGGGGGGGGAGCAAAGAAGTGAGCGCCGGAGGCACAAGTCGTTACGAGGGTCTGGGGGGAGTGCTCTCCCAGAAAAATTTGAAATGCAGAGGGACGGAAGTGCTACTTTCATAAATATTTCATCATAAGTAAACAATAATCAGTCCAAGTTTAGAAAGACAGGTACTTTTAGAGGCTAAGGTTTTGTAAACTACTGGTTTTACCAGTAACTTGTGTTTACCCAATAAAGTTGTATTATTATTATTCGTAAGTAACAGATTAGTCTATGATGTCTCCAAATGGATTTTCCTCAATTTTATCTTAATCAATCAAGACAAGCGAATCCGCTGTGAAAAGATTCAAAGGTAATATCAGTAAAGTCCAAACTATCTGCCCAACACTCTAGAAAGAGACTACATTCACTTTTCTTTAGAATATTTTTGGGGGGACAACTGTCCCCCTTGCTCCTCCGCTAGCTACTGCCATGCAGTTTGCCGAACATCATCCGCAGGTTTTGTAGCCATTACTTTTCTCTCCCATTGAATTCAGTGAAGGAACATGTGAAATAAAAACTGTGGACAACTTTAAGTTGCACAATGCTGTGCAAGAGACCTATATTTTGTACATTTTCAACTAAACAAAACTGGTTCACTTTTAAACCCATCATGGACACTGATTTTTTGCCTTCTGTGGTTACAAAGAGGACATTACTTTGATGTATTATCATAATTATGCCCTAGCAGAGCAGACCTTAGTACTCATTGTAACCTTGAACGTATTATTTATAACTCTGGATACGATTAGAAGCTCTGCAAATGTATGACCGCTGAAAAGGCTTTATTGAGTCAATATCTCCTCAAACTTACAGCTAATTTTGTACTATTTCAAGAGTGAAGACCATGCATTACTTGATACAGCTACATTTTACAACTGATCTTAATTACGCAAGCGGGAAAGAGGGCTAATCAATAGATTTTATTGTGGTAATCACACAAAGATATACAATTTTCATGCACAAACATTAGTAAATTACTGTAATCTTCATGTCTCACAAAATCCTGACGAAAATATTATCATATTCACGCCGGGTCAGCGGGCGCCAGAAATCGGCATCGAATTGTCTTCAAATATGGCGCCCAAAACGGAAATTGCCGGGAGGAAACTGGTACCTAGCTTTCTCTACTATATAAACAGACTCCTCCTGCATGCTGGGAGACCTAAAAGGCCAGATGGCGTGTTTCTTTGCATTGCTGAAGCATTGAGCTTTCTATTGGTACCAAACACACCATATAAACAGCTGATAAACTAAGGCATAGAAGGTAGTTGGGAAGGATTGTTGTGAACCATCAAACGGCGTTCAACTTTCTGATGTTTAATTGCTTGGAAAGGATTGAAGGCCTTGCACTCATCAGCTTTTATTTCATCTTCGAAGGGTCCTTTGGTAACCAGGTAAGAATCGTATGATTTTTGTTTTCCCGAATTTCTCCTCGTTTCAAAGATATAGGACTGAAAATGCGCCGGATTTTTGTAGGCAATACCAGCGATGCCTTATTCGAAGAGCCAACAGTTTGATCTTGGGAGCTTCATGAAAACACGTAAATAGAGGAGGCAGAAAGCAGTGGAAGAGAGCAGGGCGATGAAAACGGAACTCAGCACAATTAACAGACAAATTAACCGACTAAAATCAAAGGTTTGTGCATTAAATATGTTTTTGATAATTTACCCCACTGATTGTATACCACGATCGAATGACACTGTTTGCAGGGTAGTTTACGGGTTATTTGGATTTTTTAACGTTACTTTTAATATGTTGCTTGGATTTAATTTATGGTCCTCTCACATATCTCTCACAGTTGCACGAGTAAGCCTATTTTTTTCTTACATTGAAGGTTAATGATGCAAGGGGAGTGCTGTGCGATATTACAAATCAAAATAAAAGTGTCCAGGTTGGTCATCTATTGATGCTAAGCTAGTGGTTGTGGAGTGGGATGGAGTGGGCGAGGGTGTATTTATGTATTTATTTATTCTTTAATTCATCTATTCATTGAGTTATTTTATTTTTCTCTTCTTTTCTTTGATTTTTTTATATTTTCTTTGACTTTTTATTTTAGTTCGTAATTGATGGGTATCCTATGGCTTATGCATTGCCCTTATTTACAGCCTGGGACATGTACATCACCTCCTGATGGTCGCACACGAACTCCAACTTGTCTGGTGGAAGGGAAGTCAAACTTACCAGTGAGAACAGCCACTAAGAGACGACATGAGACAATAGTGGCAGCGCCAGGAATTCATGGTGGTTCCGAAAACAACCCAAAGCCTGCTTTAGATGGGTTATTTGACACGTTAAACAAGCGCTGTAAATTAGAGTGTATGAAAGAGTATGTTTTAAGTAATGAGCAGTTGACAGACAAAGTAGTGTCTACTGCTTACGAGAATAAAAGAAGACCTTTTGAAAACTCAGCCATAAATGTTACAAGAAGTATTGCTACATAATTTTATGCAGTTAATAAAGTGGCTAAGTAATGAGAAAGATTCTAGACTTCAGAGACAAACAGTTTTGACATATGCATATGTCGGGCTGACACTGAGAGATTGTGTGTCCATTTTTAATAGGATTGAAGTCACAGCTGAACAGCTGAGTCAATTCACTGTAGTTGCAAGGGAGTCATTTCGTTGTAATGCTTTATTTCTGCCATCATCCATAAATCCAACTGTTTGGACCATTGGGCACATAATACCCAGTCATACACAAGATGTGTACAGCAAATATGGGCAGGGTCTTGGAACTGTGACCATGGAAGGGAGGGAGGCAAAACACATAGCATTAAAGAAGCTCAGTGAGAATACAACTTTTCAGCGACGGGTGGCCTGAAATTTTTAAACATGAATTTGTCATGTTGATTTGGCTTTCAGAACAGATATTTGAGCCACATACATACAAACATAATGCTGTTTACATTCCAGGTAGGGTTTTTGATGATAACAGGTACTGTTATTGTAATCTTGAAAAAGCAGATCCTAGGGAAAGCAAGTGTACTTTTTGTGGTGACCCTTTGATGGACGTGATTCAAAAAAGTATTGACCAAGGAACAGTTCTGTCACAACTGACACGTTGATTTACTGCATGCATTTTACATGGGTAGTGCATCCGATTATGTTAAGAAAGGCTTATCAACTTATAGGGCCTTTCTCCAGGCACGGATCCAGACTGGTTTCACCGTTTTACAGAGATCGGTCAAATGGTTAAAAAAAATTACACAAAATCGAGGGACAGCAATTTAGAGAGTGAAAATCTAAAATATATATTAGCACTTAGCGTCTAGGAAAATGGTCAAGTTTTTTCCTGGATCTGTGCCTGGTCTCTTGACCTTTGACAATTCTCCCAAATGCAGTGTTAAAGTGCCATGAAATTTACATAACCCACATTCTCTAAGTTGGACTGCTTTAAATGTCCCATGTTCTCTTTTAGTAAGAGGAACATTTCCTTTAAACATGAGTTGTCACCAAGTTATGGATTGCATTTTATTAAAACACTTCTTGTTAGTGCATCTTTAACCCTTATCACTTCCATGTTGATATCACTGTAACAAACAAACAGTAAAATCAACTGTTTCGGTAATAATACAGTCTGGTCAGTAGTATATTTATGCAGGAAAAACAACAAAGGGTGGTAAAAATGTTAAGTCATTTCGCGTACTTAGGTGGCATAATTTGTCGAATTTGTTCATGAATTACTGACCATAGATGATCCATCAAGGTGAAAATAAAATCCTGGGTCTGTGCCCGGGAACTGGTAAAAGCAAGAACTGAACCAGTCACCTGCGTTTAACTTTTTTGTCACTAAGCAAAACTACACAGTAAGACCTTCAGCTTCACTCAGTTTCAGTGGGTATTATTAAGCTACACAGCATATTGCATCCTCAAGCTTGAAATGAATATCCGTGTTCATTGGTGAATGTATAATGACACTTGACGACCACATGTTGCTTCCTCTTCATATATATCAGAAGAAAAGGTTTAACGGTGCTGACCACAATCTTAGCATCTCCTTTCCTGGGCGCTTTAGTTTGCTTACAGAGGTAGGACATGACAGATTCTCGTGATGTTTTACACAACTTTGAAAAATCCCGCAACAGTCGGGTCTCCTCAGAGTAGGAAATTGTATATGCCACATTTGTTTCTGAATGTGATACTCCAAACGCAGAGGGAGCCTTTTTAACAACTTCTATCATAAAACGAAAAATTCCTTCAGGCATATGTCGCGTAAAGTTTACCGTCCAGGGATCTCGAGCTCTCATGCGAGCTTTTAGGCGCCTGTACACAGTTTTAAGCCAGATTGTAATTTCCACCTCGATCATAGTTCCAACCTCTATTCGCATGGCTGACCTTTCCAAACACATTCTGCCCTGCACGGTGTCTCTCAAAAATAGAGGCAAGAGTCTCTTTGACTTCTTCTTCAAATCGTACAAAGTTTTCTACCCTACGATGCAATGGGCGAAGAGCTCGAACAGCTGCGTCAATTTCATCTTTGGCCGCCATTTTGTAAACATTTAGCTTTTTTGTGAGGAACCCGCTGAGATCAGGTGTGAGACAAGCGGGCGCCTAATTGCCATCATGTGGTGCCTGCTGACCCGGCGTGATTCTTTGTCAAATATCACTTATTTTGATAAAGACAAAATGTTTGCCCCCTGGCAATCCCAGAATACTTGTGGCATAACATAGGTCTCAGATTACAGGCAAATCATTCATTGACCTGCTTCCAACTGTGTGGCTTCATAGCTTAGTTTGTAGACCATTGCACCAGTATTGCAGAGGTCACGGGTTCAAATCCCTTTGGAGCCACCTCAATTTTTCAGCTGTCTATAAAAAGCGACAATCGCTTAAAGATTGCTAGGATCACTTCTCTCATTCATAATTGCAGCTGTAGCTAAAAAATGGTATAGCTATTCGTGTCATCCAGCAACAGAGTACATGTATAATCATGAATTTAACAATACCTGCATTTGCAAAAGGCCGCAGTCTTCAGTCATTAACTTTAGGCTCAACTGTCGCTGGAATTCCTCACTAGCGGATTTTTTGGCAAAGCCTGCAAATATTGATCAACAAAAATCTTTCATTTTCCGGCATGTCTGAATGGCACAAGGGAAATCAGATTATAAATCCCAAAGGACAAGGTCGCACAAAACTAATTCACACTTGTTAGAATTCTCTAACATGTTATACTCAGAGTGCTTAGATTTGCCTTCTCAGAAATTACTGGACAGGTGTGGTTATTTGAATTGATCTTAAAAACTACGCCAATTTATTGGAGGGTGGGTCACATAAAGGTAACAAGAGAGGAGGCAGCACTCCCCTCAGCAGCAAACCTTGGCAACCAAGCCACAGTCCAGTCCTCCCAGGCACCTGACAACATATCACTGAAAATAACAAGTGAGTGGAATGACTTCCCCCAAAATATGGGGGGACAGGGGGGTAGAAGCAAGCAGGCAAATAAGGCAACTCAAGCCAAAGCACATGGCAATGCCCCTGCAACCCTTCACATGGTTTTAACTTTACCTAAATTATGTTTAGCCTCATTAAAGTGTTACTATGATCAAATTTTTAACCCTTGAAGTTTTAGGTTTATCAAATAGAATTCCAGAAAGACCGAAAACGCCACTATACCATTTGGAAATATTTGCATTGATTCCAGAGATATTTATGTTTGAAAAAGTGTGTAAAACATGCAAATGAGACTACTGATGACATCATTCACTCAACCCAATATGACATCAAGCATATAAATAGTAAGAGCTATCTCAGCCAATTTGCAACAGAGACCATTAAAACTTGCTAGACTAATAATTCTGCAGACAACACACCTACGGCTATAAAGAAATTGGTTACCATGGCAATTCATTCTTTTCCAGTCCCCTCCAACCTGATTTCAACATTTTTGCCGATCTTAAGCTAGAAAAACATTTAACAAGGCCACAAACTCAACCTAACATATTTATATGCTTGCAGGATCAGGCAGATGAGGCACCATTGGCAAATATCAAAATAGAACACCAAAGGTGGCTAGCATAGGTTTAAACCTATCAGGGAGGTCTGGAACCCAGTATCTTCCCATGGTAACAAAACTGGAACACTGTATGCTCGTGTTGTGGAGCACATCCACTAGAATCTTACTGCAAAGAATCAAGCCTTTCTGATACACATTGGCTGAGATATCCTTTTTCATCATACTTTGATCAAAATTTGTTTGAGTTTATGATGTCATCACTTGGCTGATTTGCATATTTAAAAAACTTGAATATCTCTGGAACAAAGAGATCTCTGAAATAGTAAACAGCATTCTTCTTCTCATACAGACTACATGGTTATGTATTAAAATGGCTTTAATATAGGAAAGATGCAAATTTTGTCACAGTAGCACTTTAAATTTTGAGAAAATCTCACCTTCACATGTAATTCCAGTAAAGCCATCCATGCAGACACACTCAAAGCCATTGACTTTATCCCTACAAGTACCACCATTCTTGCATGGACTTGAAAGGCAGTCATTGATATTCACAGCACAGTTATATCCTGTGAAACCTGCTTTACAAGTGCACTGCACACTTTGACCATTGTCTGACTCTGCACAAAACACAGAATTGCTGCACATGCTGGGATCATTACAAAGGTCAACATCAATCTCACAGTGATGCCCCTTGAAGCCAGGCCCACAGTCACACCTATAACCATTCACTTCGTCAATGCACTTTCCTCCATTATGGCAAGGGTTAGATGGCAGACATTCTTGTAAGTTGTAATCACACAGCTTTCCAGAATATCCAGGAACACAGTGACATTTAAAGCCATTCACTTCATCTATGCAAGTTCCATGAACACATGGTGATGATGAACAGTCATCAATGTTAACTTCACAATGGGAACCTAAAGTTGTACAACAAAAGAAAAATTTTAATCTCATTAAAACGTGACACAGTAATTTAGTGGTGACTTGCAGATACATCTTTAGTCATGGAAAGTCTTTTCAAACATGGTAATACTGCATATTTAATAAAAAACCTAAAAGGCAGTTATTTCAAGATTGTCCTTTTCTGTCCATTGGCACATCTTTTTGACCTTTTAGTATTTCTTTAATCTCCTGTCAAACAACTTGAGGAGGCTCTGGCGTCTTCCATAATCAGTAATTGCTTATTGGCATCACCATCCTAAATTTCTTGAAATTGTCTGACATTACAGGTTTAAGGACGTTCGCACCAATTGTTTCTGCGCATCCTTACTGCGCACGCAAATGCACACGTCACGTCATACACGAGCGCGCGCGCTAAGTAATAAAAATGAGAAATGATAGGGCAAAAGGCCATTGCTATAGCTTTGCCTGGATTTAACGGTCTTGGACATTCGGTGACCCCTATTTTTCTTTCCAGCAACAGATTTTACTTACAATCATCTCCACGTTGTCCAAAAATGAACAAAAAATCAATGTGGGAAGTTAAAAAAATTTCAAGATTTTTGCTCACGGGATATCAAATCCTGCCATCTTGCGGCTGCAAGGAGCGTGAAACTGTGGTCCCTAAATGCGAACTTGATCTTTAAGGAACCTCACCAGATGACTATTAAAATTCACTTAATAAGTCCACTTAAACAATATTTGGCAGAGAAGATTTCACTTCAAAGATTTAATTACAATATATTTGGGTTTACAGACACTGGCCTTATTCGCTAACGAAGCCCGATTTTGTCACATTTTAGATGTTTTTCCAGGCATGTTCTCTCCAAAACGAAGTCGGTGACCCCCCATTTTTTTTACATTTCTGACAAATTAACTAACTCATCATCTTACAGTGGTAAAAGTTTCAGAAAAAAATCAATGTTGAACAATTTTCGCGCGAACGTCCTTAAAGGGGGCTAGGTAGCCAGATTTGCATTTGAAATCTAGACAACTTCTTATAAATAAGATGCCAGTGGTTTGTTAAGATATTTTCAGATATCTATGGACATTCTGGGTCCCCTTTCTGAAGTATAAATTTTCAATTTACAAACAATAGCCTTCAGGAAAGTGCAAGAATATATATGTACATGGAATGCAACTCTAATAAACAGTAGGGTCTGTGTTATATAAATTCTTAAAACCACATTCATTAAACTTACATCTGTTACTGTATATGGTTTCAATCTGGCATTTATATAAATGCTATATATCATTTGACTTTGGTCCATATAAAGTAATTATGTAAAAATCCTGTATATAAGAACCTAGTGGATTTATACAGAACCTACAGCCTGAAATTTGCCGTTTAGACACCCTTTTTTTGTACAAGAACCAATTCAAATTTATTTGGTAGGCATGTGATAGTTATGGAACGAGAAATAAGACTGAAGGCTTGGCAGTGATTTATACTGTTCCAGATATATGTGTTTCAGGGTATTAAACTCCTAGACTGCAAAATTTACTACTCACTGTTTAATAGTATTTCTTCCATATCACACATAATTGTGTTATACATCAGTACTTAAAATTTCATGACCTGCAGATGACTGAATCCATCTATTCTCAATTACAAGAATAGCTCCCATGCAAGCATATTCTTGACAGGTAGAATAAACAATGAGCAAGATGCGTTTACCACATAATAAATACATGTATATAAATGGGTGAACCTACCTGTAAAGCCAGCCACGCAATTACAGTAAAATGCGCCTATGCCATCAACACAAATGCCATGAAGACAAGGATTGGACATGCATTCATTGATATCTACCTCACAGTTTCGGCCAGTGAATCCCCTGGGGCAGTCACATGTAAAATTATTCACTCTAGGTACACACTGACCACCATTCAAACAAGGGGCCGACAGACACAAATTGGTGACATGAGAGCAGTCTCTGCCCTCGTAACCAGGCTCACAAATGCATACGTGCGTGCTCCCATCCGCGGAACTTTCCATGTTTTGACAAACTGCATTATTTTTGCAAGGTTTTGAGTAGCAATAGTCCACTTTTTCACAATAGTCACCTCTAAATCCGCCACAACATTTGCACCGGAAGTCCGGTGTTGTGAAGTTCGTTGTGCACTGTCCCCGGCCAGAGCAAGTGAGATTTGACGCAAGAGCTTTGCAGTTGTTTTCTTTTACACTCACATTCAAACGCAAGCCAAAGTCACAGCGAAACGTAGAATCGATGTTGGCAATAAAATAATTGATCCCCGGCTTGAGAATGTCCAATCCGACTACGACACTGTTTGTCGGCTTATTTACAATAGGAATTCCATTGCTCTCATTACATGAAACAAACGATTTGGCTCCATCAGCAGCAACAAGGTGATGCGGTACAAATCCATCGACATACGCCACGATTTCCTCATCCGCAGTGAAATTTAGTGTATCTCCCACTTGGATCTGTAACGGCTTAAGCTGTACTTCAATGAATGTGTCGTACAAGTTAGACTCTGTGTCGTTCTCGCCACCGAAACACGTATGACTTGTGCTACAAATACCCGATCCATATCCCCACGTTACTGTTACAGCTGTTGAGTAATTTCTCCAGCAAAGTTCTTGGTCGCATTGCTCTATACACTGCTGTATTTCACTTTGATGAATCTCGCAATGTCGGCCGAACGTATCGTCATCACAGATGCACTTGTAACCATTTACTTCGTCAATACACAAGGCGCCATTCTTGCAGGGCCCCGATGCACACTCGTTATGGTCAATATGGCAATATTCACCGGTAAATCCTGGGGTACAATAGCATTTAGGCACTCCAAATCCATCCAGCTTACAGATACCATGTACACAGGGGTTTACTTGACAATCTGTGTTTCGATATTCACATTTCTGGCCATTATATCCTTGCGCACAAGTGCAAATGAACGACGAACCGTTTGTGGAACAGAGTCCACTGTTCAAGCAAGGATTCGGAGAACATGGAGTTCCTGTGACTTCGATATTCGTTTTAAACAAGGAAATGTAAAAACAAGCACCAACAAGGCTCCAAACTCGTAGAAGAACCATCTTATATCCTTGTGCCACAAAAACTTGAATATGGAGTGAGCGTGGTTAAACAAAGAATTGTCATGGGAGACAACGGAGCTCAACCAATCAGACAGCAATGATCTTATAAAATAACCAATCATAGACATGCAAAAAGATAGCTATAGCAATAACCAGCTGGAAAACATGTGTAAAGTAACCGTTTGGACAACATCGTGATTTCTTTGTAAACGATTTGCAGGTATTTTGTAATGTTTTGTCACATTTGCCATGTGTTTCAACAATTCTCGCATGTGCTCCCCTTTATCCTTTCAATGAGAACGCCACACAATTCGCTTTTGTTTCCACGCCCCCCGGAATTTGTTTGCGCTTTTCAGGGTTCTCCTTGACTGACAAAACAACAAAAATCGCTCCATGCAAGAATTCATATTTTTCTGAAAGAGGACCAAAAAAACATCCGTACATATCTGGAAGTTGGAATAATTAATTGGAATAAATTTGTTTATCACCGTACCCTTTCATAAAAAAAACAATGAGTATTTAACGGATGAATATTGATCATAATTTTTTATCATATTTTTAGCGTTTCATTTACAGTTTGTCAGTGGGTTGGGGAATCATGGGGTAGCACTACGTTTTGGGGGGTTTCGACAAAACACTGACCCCCTACTGACCCCCTATAAAATCAATGGGAAAATAAAAATTAAAAAAGCCCAGAACTATCAATGGGACCCGATTCAAGTTAGCTTACCTGAAACTTTCAAGATGGCGGACGCGTTTGCGGATTTCCGACTCCCTTCTCGTTTGACTGAAGGATTTGTCACGGAAAATCGACCACAGAATAAGTTGGAAGCATGGTATTTGTATCCGCTAGAAAATTAAGCGATAAAAATAGCGAGGAAATTCTGGCAAATCAACACGCAAGCAACTATCAACGAACCGCGAGCGCACACAACGCACACGATTACATCAACCGGAAGTTGGCCCCTCGCCTTCGCGTTCATCTTTGCTTCATTTCTCAATGCGTACGAAAGCAATATTTGATGATATTCAATCTTATTCTGTGCTCAATTTTCCGTCAACAAAACCTCCACTAAACATTAAAAGGAGACCAAGAGTCGGAAATCTGCAACGCGTCCGCCATTTCGAAAGTTTCAGGTAAGCTACCGTCGTTTTCATCTAAGCGGGAAAACATGCTCTAAGTGGCTGCAAACGTGACAAGTTTTGTCTTCAATCATTCGAAGTTTGAGAGATGTTCATGCAAGTTTTCCTACAATGACGGCAAGACTGGACATCGAAGACTTTTCCTCGGTAATTGACCCTTATCTGATAAAGTGTGCTTCAAATACTTTTGAACTATCGCGCGCAAAAGTTTCAACTGTTTACTGCCAAACTCAAACTTCAAAGAACATGTTTTCCTGTCATGTATCCACGCTTAGATGAACTTGAATCGGGTCCCATTGATAGTTCTGAGCTTTTTTAATTTTCATTTTCCCATTGATTTTATAGCAGATAGTAGGGGGGTCAGTAGGGGTCAGTAGGGGGTCGGTAGGGGATCAGTGTTTTGTCGAAACCCCGTTTTGGGGGGTTTTGTACATAAAAACAATACATGTTATTTTGCTTCAGTGAACTCAATATCGATTGTTTTGATGCAAATAACCCCACAAAATGAACTGTACTATGGGATTTGCGAAAATAGCGAATACTAGGAACATACTCGGGATGAAAGTCAGTCAAAGAACGTCTTTATTTTGCTTATAAATTTGTTTTTGTAAAGCTGTAGTCTAATAGGGCAATTAACCCAAATACTTATGGACCTTTTTAACATTAACAATCAGAACAATGTAGTTTTCTTATTGAATATGACACTGAAGAACAAGACTGCCAGTTTGAAGTCGAACTCACGCAGTATATTAATATACCATGCAAACAACTTTAGGAACATGTTAAGAACGTTTTCAGACTTAAATCGCGAGAAAGTATCAGAAGAAGATTCAGCCTCAGCCCAAATTAGACGTTCTTATAAGAAAAATTATGCAGTGCGCCTGTCACTTGCCGTATATTTACGAAAATAAATCCCCGCAGATCTCACCAGCCAATCCAGCACAACAGCGGGTTAAATTAGCCAACTTAACTCGTCCAACAAATTTAATTTACAAAAGTTCACTAAGTTTTATTATGCCAAGGAAATAAAGAAAGGCGGAGAAGTCATCATGGCACTTACGTTTTATATGGACGATTTAGGCAATAAAACCCCGCAGATTGAATACATGACCTCCATATCAGCACAATGCTGACTTTTTCAGGTGTCCTGATAAAGAAGTGAGAGGATCACTTCTCCCTTACTCACACTTCAACATTTTTCTCTTCGTGGGTATTTAGGGTGTTTTTGATGCTTACAAAAGACAACACTGGGATCACGCATTATTTAAAAAATACGAAAAAAATGACTGATGCAAATGCCTTGGATTATGCACTTATTCACTGAGTGGGAGGGCCGGACGGGGAAATATTTGACCTCGGTACGGACCGAGCGCAGCGAGGTCTGTGCACCATGACCGAGGGACAAATATTTCCCAGTCCAGCCCGACCTAAACTCAGTCAATAAGCATTTTATCATATGCCTCATACTGGCTACGGCCCTGCAGCATTGGTTGAAATTCCACCCTGAACGTGATTTTTACGTAACGGGGACTGAGCCAAGGTTCCATTCAAAGACCAGTTTTGAATTCGATGTTGGATAATTGATTCAGACCAAATTTCATCGTTTGTTATGAAACACTGGAACTCCAAGCAGGGATGTAATAAAGTTTAAAAACAACCGGCACTCTCCAGCAGAAGTCTCAAGAAAAAAGTCACACTGTTGCCTCATCACGGAGCGGAGAGCGATGAGGGCGAATGAAATAAACGTTTCAAGAGAGCTCAGAATCAAATAGATTCAATGCATTTTCAAGGCCTTATGATGTAAGCACAGTAGAAGACTAGTAGAGAGAAATCAAATTTAACTACAATCTTGAACATTTCAAATGGAAAATGATGACAGCCCCTCCCCCCAAGATGAAAACATGGCGGGCTTCAACTTGCACGCGGATTCAGTATCATTGATTTTGAGGGGAGGAAGGTACTAATTTTTCATTTTATTTTGTCCAAGATTGTAGCAACACGCTGTAAAAGACAAGCGGAGTCACCGGCTTTCCCTAAGAAAGCAAGGCATGTAGGGATGGTCATATTGCATCAGTTGTTGTTATTGACAAATAAAAATGAGGTTTCAGGACTTTTTAAGTGAAAATAAACAAACATTACCTTGTCACGAAAGTTGAAACAAAAGGTCAAACGGTTTTTAAAACGACGGCTTGACTGATTTATGATAGGAGAGCTTTTTACTGAGGAAGTGGGGGAACACGACAAAAATGGATCGAGGCAACGAGAGAAAAAGTAACCTGTGTCTGAGAGAGAGAGAGAGAGAGAGAGAGAGAGAGAGAGAGAGAGAGAGAGAGAGAGAGAGAGAGAGAGAGAGAGAGAGAGAGAAAGAGGGGGAGAGCCCCTACCGACCCCTCCCCCCAACACCCAACGAAAATGCACTTTGCTGGGGTAAGTTACCGGTAGACAGTAAGTTACTGAAATTTTATGAAAATACGGTAAAAAGAGGGCTGCAGCCCCCTCGATCCCTCCCTCAAGCAGTCGGCCATGAATTAAGCACATCAACGAGTAAAATAAAGCCCGGTCAGGTGCTATCAGCTTGTGGACTCGTAGAATACAAGAGGGTGTGAATGGGGTTAACCGACTAGCGACAAAGGTCTAAAAAATATTACTGACTACCGACAAAACGAGGAAAAAATTACCGACTAGGAACAAAAAAATTAACTGGAATTTACCGACAACCGACAAAGGTCGAAAATGTTAACCGACAACCGACAACCGACAAAGTAATGAAATTTTAACCGATAACCGACATGTGGACTCCCCATTCAGACCCTCGTATAATTTACATGTAAGCAGGGAATGGGCACTCCGCTTCCGTCAGGAGGAACCTGTTTTATATCCGTCCCCAGCTTTGCCCCATTCTGCAACGATTGTCCGATCAGATGTCAAATTTCTAGCATTTTTAACGGTGCCAACATGCCTAATCATCTTTTACATGTAATTTAAACCTCAAGGATGCACTGTTCGGAACTACATGCACCTTTCATGAATACCGTGCTTTCCGCAGTAAAGATTTTATTCTAGCTCCTTATTTGCTGCCATCTCTGCCCGCTATCACCTCTGCCTGTGACAAAAAATAAATTTCGCCGAAGAACATTGTGTGTAAACTGAGATTATCATGTAATAATATTGATTATTGAAAGTAAAATTTGAAACAATCGCAAATTGTATCGCTCGATGATGGTTACCCAGAAACCACCGGTAACGCGTCTACGCCCTTCAAAGGCCCTCCCTCACGTGTTTCGTTTTGTTCGCACCGAGCAGAGTACAGAGTTTGACGAGGAAAGGGAATTCGTCATTTTGGTGAAGTGATTCAATTTAACTAGAGTTCTATGACTGCGAGAGAGGACAACTTCAACCGAGTCATTTTAGGAATTCGCTGTCCAGCATAAAAATTTGGTAACAGCCTGCGAGTTTCCATTGGTTACATATTAACCGGAATCAATCTCTGGTGACGAGTCGACCTTCAAGTTTCCATGAATTTGAAAGAGTATAAAGTCGTTGTTTTAGGATCAGGTGGAGTCGGAAAAAGTGCATTGACGGTTAAATTCGTTACAGGACAATTTGTGGAAAAATATGATCCAACTATCGAGGATTTCTATCGCAAAGAGATCGACGTCGATAACAATCCCTC
>NC_090881.1:6526917-6529417 GCF_036669935.1 Montipora foliosa
GAAAACCAAAGCTGTGGATAACAGGACAGCTCTCAATCATTTCAAGTGCCTACAATTAGCATTTTCCAGAAAAACTGAAAAGCTATTTCCTTTTATCAATCTTCCCTGGCTCCCCACAACAACAGTTTTAAAGGAGACATTATTTAGTTGCCCAATAGTCCACATCCTAGATATCCAAACTTTTGATAACTCTACAGGATAACAGAACAAAGGAAATTTCTGGATTTTAACTGTTTCTAAATGTTAATAAATCAAACATGGCATAAGTACCTTAAACAAATTTTAGTTTTCCAACTTCTCCTGAGAAATGACCACTCACTAAACTCTAAAAAAGGCAGTTGCCAGTAAAATGATTAAAGCAGTAGCTGTGCTATCTTTATGACCATATAACTGAACCATAACCACACAATGGAAATTCACTACACTCAGTGTAGGAAGCATTTAATTAGTTTTTATGAGTCTCCCACTTCTCTTGTTAATTTTACTGTTTTGCTTTTAGCATATTATCCAGCAAATGCTTCACTGTATTTTTTCTTAATCTTTAATGTTTACTATAGGCATTAGCTTGAACCTTCTAATAAGGTTCTGGAAGTCAATACAGAAGTTTTCAAATGATTGTCGAAAGTAACTATGTGATTGCAATTGGTCTAAAAATCTTGCGCCAATTTCTCAATCAATGAGAAGGAAAACCAACTCGCACGCCCAATTTTTCCCACGCTTTGAGCAAGTTACATGAAATTGCTGCGAATTTGGATTGCTTCATTGCACTGTTTGCATCTGCTGTGATTGGTCAAAGTAATTACTTTGGTATTTGTTTTAAGACCCTCACTTGAAAACCGCTCTAGGAATATACAATTGCAACAATTTAATCAGAGCCAGGGGCGGATCTAGGGGGAGGGGGGTGCAGGGGGTGCACCTGAGGCTTTCTAATACAACTGGTATTCTGCAAAAAAATAAATAAATAAAAAGAAAAAGAAAAATAAAAAAAAGAGAGAAAAAAGGAACATCACCAGTCAGCTGTGCTATTCCTTAGTGGTGCACCCCTTCCTAAGAAAAATCCTGGATCTGTCCCTGAGAGCTGACATTTCTGTTTTAAAGCATACATTTTATCTGCCATTTGACAGAACAGACTGGGTTTCAAAACAGGATTACCAGCATATGAATTGCACAATACTATATTATTATTATAAGAAGCAACTTTTGCAGTTACCAACAGAAACCATTTCCAGTCATAAAATAAGAGGAATGTTGCGGTGAGTCACATTACTTTTGCACACAAAATATTTCCTGAAAGACCTAATTGACAAAAACCGTTATCATTTTCAGCAACTCTTACCCAACACATGAATTTTCTTAGCACTGTTCAAGTGAGAAAAACGAAAAGTACCCTCCAAAATTAATTAATAATTAATTTATTAGCAAAATGAATCTTTACAAAGAGGAAAAATCAAATATATTTAAATAATCATAATATTGATAGACTGGTATAATCAAATTTCAGTGGCTTTAAGGACAATATTCTTTTTCCAGAAACTAATTTGCAATAAACTAAACTTGGATTGTAAGTTAATACCTAAAAAAGGTTGGGATAATCAAAGGAAACTAGAGGGAAAGGGACTACTTTGTTGTCATTTCTCTAATTTTTCTAACAAAGGAAAGGTTTGATGGTAACCCTGTGTCAGTTCACATGACCCTTTGAGATTGCATCTTTTTTCCGATTGCTTGCATCCTGTTGAACTGTATTATGATGCATGTAACCTGTTCAATGTTAACAGTTACAAGAACCATGCAGTTGTTATCATCTGGGGTCGTTACATGTATATAAAAGATAATACTGAATGGTTGGAGCCACACTGGTTAAAAGAAACGTTTTCAGTACTTTGATGTTACAATGTGACCCCACTCCAGCAATAACTGGTGCTGAACTCCTTAAAAAAGATTTTATGACATCCAGAAAATGATGGCAATTTAGAATTAGATAAAAATGAGCAAAACAGTTTTTCTTTCATCCTGGAGTCCAATCAAAGTAATAAAAAACAATATAGTTTGCACACAACAGTCCTTTTTTCAATATATTAAAACTCAGCTTGAAAAAGAGGTTTAGAGGACAAAGACAAAAGAAAGTGGATGATATGCACCTTTTGTTATATGCATCCTTTTGTTATACTATCATGACATTTAGGTAAGCAAGCCTACAATGAAAAATTGATTTCTTTAAAGCAACGAGAAGAAAAAGATAAAACGAAACATGAACATCAGATTGCTTATAATGGTATTAAAATAAATGAAAACGTTTCAAAACAACCTGGGAACTCTTCTATCTAAAATGGAGAAGATTATGACTGTAAAAAAACTGCAGGCAACAGCTGGAAGAGCTTACTAAACCAGCTCATATTTACTGGAATGTTGAAGACTGCTTGCCAGACAACAAGACAAAGCCACACCAAGGAGCTAAAAATAAATCAATCACAGAAAATTATTAGTGATATTTCAGTTCGAT
>NC_090881.1:6539417-6544417 GCF_036669935.1 Montipora foliosa
TATGCTACAGTGTGTGCAATTCCTTTAAACACGAGAACAAAACACCTGAGTGCACTAAAGGAAACTCCAGAACCTGCTTGTTAGCCTTTGAAATGCAATCTAATACACAATGGCCCTCGATCATTTAATCAACATAACTGCCAACCGAAGATTTTGAGGGAACAGTGGATAATTGTGCTTCAAATGTAACATTTTAGGTTTCCCTAAATTCAAAATATTCTGTCGGCAGCATGACGATAACCTTTTGGTTACTTGTCAGTCAACTGTTGGCCGACAATTGACTGACAGTTGCACTTACGTCCAGAATTGACCCTAATTAGATGCAGGACCAATTTTGACATCCAACACGAAGTGTCCCTATAAGTCTACGCCTTCACTTCCTATTTTCAACAATAAGGTACAGTGTAAGTGTAAAGGTTAGCATTACTTAAATTAGCTTTGGGTAAATGCAGCAGTTAATCTTTACTTGAAAAGCAGCATTTGGGGACACTTTGTTATTTTTCAATTATCTGTATTTCGAGACACAGTGATGTTTGAAGTTGAGGAGAAGAGCAACTTCGTGATGCTTATTGAAACCAGAGTGCATCTACAGTAACTAGGGTCAATCCAGGATATATCTGGACAGTTGGCCGACTGTCGGTGGAGGGTAGTTCTTGACGCTTGCTGAAGTACTTGTACGATACCTTTTTTTAGTACCAATACCGATACTTAACGTAATTAAAATTATTCCCCCAAAAAGAGTCAAGAAATAAGACCCAACTGACCCCCAAAAAATATGAATTCACACCTTTGTGCCTTAATTATGGATTGTTTTCGATAAACTCACCTGGAATAAAGCTATACCCAGAGCAACACCACCAATGACTAATAACTCATCTTCAAACAAAGTCACTGCTGTATCATAACACCCCTAGTACAAAAGGAGATGCTTCAACTAACTTTGTGGCACTTAAATAAAAAAATACGACTTTTATCCTGTATAATACAAAAGTGAAAGGGCTCAATTACATTTTTTCAACATTTTACCTTTACAAAGCTGTCCACACAAATGCCTAATACACTTTGAAAACACTCTGAGCACCTTTATTTAAAACTTAAGATGATATTATTTTATGATAGCCTCTCTTTTGTTGAAATGTAAATGGCCCAAAGCGGGGAAATTTTTCGGTGACTAAAACACTTCGGCTGGTGATTGACCAAATCTGAAAACTTAGGGGCCAGCTGGCCCCTAGGCTTTTCCCTGAAAGTCAAGCACTGCTTATATATAGCAGTATTATCTCAGGTAAAAATTCAAAAAAGAATTTGATTTTTTGCTTTATATCTTTGTGCCATCAATGCAAAATGGGCAGTACACACAACCTGCAGAGTGAGAGACTACGTTTGAATAGTAATTGACATAACTTATTTGGGTTCTACACTCCTTTATACTTGAGAAAACCCAGTCCACCCAGTAACACAGTGGACAGCCCTCTTTCAATCTTGTGTTACCTGCTTGACCTCAAGGAATGTATCACGATTAAAAATAGTCTAATTATTACTGCAGGCAACAAAGCTTTTAGCTAAAAATTTAAAACATGGCTATCCATACCTTTTGAAATATTGTGTGTGGATGACTTGTTACGTTAACATTGCAGTTAGTTTCTTGCTTAACACAGCAAGACTGTGGCACCGAATTATTGGATGACACTCCTGTACTCCAGTCTTTGTCAAACCAGTCAGTGTAG
The DNA here is from genome assembly GCF_036669935.1 of Montipora foliosa. Lineage (NCBI taxonomy): Eukaryota > Metazoa > Cnidaria > Anthozoa > Scleractinia > Acroporidae > Montipora > Montipora foliosa. Next base: position 6,541,142 of record NC_090881.1, read on the forward strand.
TTCCTACTGCCACAACATTTTAACTAGAAGAATAATAACTGTAATTAGAAATTATTCCATGATATGTGGGATTTGAGGTGGCAAATAGCAAGCAAGACACTGAGCACCAACTTAGCTATATAGGCATTCTCATATCCAACAAGTGCAATTTTTCCATTTTTGAAACATAACCAGTGCTACCAGTTTCAATATAAAGTGTTTTCATGTGATGTCAAGGTAGCCATGTTGGTGTTCCTCAACAATGGAATGGCCTCCACAATGGTGTTCCCAACTAATCCTCCAGGAATCGAGCCCTATTATCATGTAAACATTTCTCATTTCAATGGAAAAACAAGACTAATGATCACACGTGTGAAAACACACTATTCAGCCATACAGCATTTCAGATGAAAGCTATGCTCGAGTGAGCCAACCAGAATTGCAATATCCAAGAGTGAAATGTAATTTATAACAGTTGATAATTTTATACTGTACAACAACTGTACAATTTTGTAACATCAATAATTTTAAGCGTTCATCAGGAGAAATCAATCCTAAGTTAGAGGGCCTCAGAATTTTTTTCCTCATTATTCAAGAGGTTTCTGTTTTTAGCTTTTTCAACGATTGGCATCTCACACATCGATCACAAATTAGGTAAATGAGTCATAAGCAAACCTCTCAACAAAACAATAAATATGTATGAAAAAGGTTGCCTACGTAGCTAGTGAGTTCTGTTGTTGCAGAATGCAAGAGAATTCGAGTGGTTCCCCCCCCCGGGGGAAGGAAGAACTGCCTGCCAGGATTGGCCACCTTTTCGAGTAGTCCGTTCACTGGTATACGGACAGTTTTGATTGGATATTAGTACACGTCATGAATTCAAATGTTTGGTTAACCTGATAAATCCCAAGAGACAAAGTGGTGTGCAATATTTCCATCCAGAATATTCCCCTCACAAACTATTACTTTGGTAGAAAATGCAACCAAATCGTCAGATTCAACTTCTCAGTAAGACTCAATTTGTTTCGTCATTGCAATATTCTTGAAGTTCCTTCTTCTCAAAGAAACCACAAGTTCTCCTGGCAAATAAGGAGCAAGGATGGCACAGTCGGTTAGTGCGCAGCCTTGGTGCAAGAGGTCCTGAGTTCGATTCCCGGATCTCACATCCTTGTTTCGACTTCTTTCCGTTCTGTGTAGCTTAGGTAGCTTTAAATACTCGTAAAACAGAGTACTGATGGCGAGGAGGGAGTAAAATGAGCGCACCGTCGACCTCAGGTTTGTCAGTTGAATTACTGTTACGAGTTATCGACGTTAAATACGGTTGCTCTACTTTTTTTTTTAAGGATGGACGAAAGACAAATTCGCCACTGTAGTCCATTTCTTCCTACATAGATTCATGATCATTGAACTAAACTTTTCCACACGCACACTTGGGAAGGCAATAATCACTTTCACGTCTGTAGTGGCGTTTTTAATTATAATTAATTCTTCCATGGTTTGGTGAGAAGTCGAAATCTTAACCAGCTTTCAGAGGCTGATGCCAGAATTCCAATATTTCATGCAGGGTGCTCGAAACGTCTGATTAAAATAATAGTGATTTTTGGCTCCAGCACGTTTCTCAATAGTTTTGCAAGGAGATCTTGGATATATAAGCTTATAACGAACATTTTAAGAGCACTTTCAGGCTGATTTCTCACTAAGCACCCCTCAGCCTTGAACCTGAAAGAAAATGTTCTTACAAGGGGGGGTTTACTGTATCTATAACACAAAAATAAAAAGACATCTCAAGCACATTGTACATCCGACATGACAGTATAAAGACAATGGCAAAAACCACAACATTTTAGTAAAAATATTACTAAAACCTCTTTTTGTAGCCCATCCCAAGCATGTGTGAAACTCTTTTCTTTATAATGATCCAAAGCTGCATCCAAACCATCGCTAAAACCTTTCTTGATCTGAAATAAATCAAGGAAAACCAAACTCACTTTACTGTGCTTCTTGGATAAGGATGATAAACCATAGGCCCCATCTCACAACCCTTCAACGTTCATAATCCTGTGGGATATAAAATAACCCACACACAGTCTTGTCGCAAAGAGTAGGGCATGTAGTTCCCAATGTTGCGGTCTGTCTCCTGTGGTGTATCATGGTTGGGAGGGTAAAATTAATGCTCGGGAGATACTAGCTACACCAAGCTACTCTAAAACCTGAGGATAAATAATGATATGAACTGAATTGAGCTGTAAGGGAAAAACGTTTAATAATGACAGGGAACACTCTTGAAAATTATGAGATTTATTTTGAGGAAGGAAGGGTTGTGTTATCTCCTTCCGTTACTTTGGCTATAATAATTCAATTATGAAGTTGACATTCTTCTGACTTATAAAATATACTGATCTTTCAGCCAGACGAGTGTTCTTGTAGTACACTATGATTCAATAGCCCAGCCCTATTTCAATTACCACTTCAGTTATTACCACTTCCCTCTCTGGGGTATATACACTATACCTGTATGTAACACATGTGGTAAAGGTCTTAAAGATAAATAATACAAAACTACGTAAATTCACACAGATGTGCTGCATGGGTACAGTTATAAATGGGGCAATAAATGCAATGTTAGGTCTGTTGAGATGCTAAGTAAGCTTGAATGAAACTTAATAACACTGTATAGACTTGGTTATTGTTGCAAGGATTAAATGTTATGGAAAAGTTTTGTAATAGGAATAATAAATCTCATTCAAGGAAGGTCAACAGCAAGGTCCACAGTAACTGCTTTTTCTTATTTTTACACAATCATTCTTAACAATTCAAAACATTTAGATTAGAGCATAATCAGTTTGACCTTAGCTAGATAAGGTACACCTTACTTAATGTCGGAAGTTCCTTTTCCCTCTAGCTCTAGGGTATTCTTTCAGGAAGCTGACTAAAACAGCGACCTTGGTACTAGTTTGCTAAGATAGGGACCTGGCACTAGTCGGCCCATGTGTGTTACGTTTCCACTCATTTTCCTTTCTTATCATTCTGTGTGCATATGCGACATGAGACTCAGTTGATCTGTGGTAAGACCAATTAAACCAATGTCCTTAAAAAATGGGTGGACTATTTAACGACTGTAACCATTTGTTCTGAAGATCTCCATTCATGTCAAGATGATAAGATAAGTTTAGATGTCAAAATATCAAATCTTTCACCCATTCACCCCTATACCGGCCTAAACCAGCCATACTTAGTATTTTACCCTGTCTAATGCCAGACAATTTTACAATGGGGAACCCCCAGGAGTCAATGGATTAA
>NC_090881.1:6549417-6564417 GCF_036669935.1 Montipora foliosa
AGCTTGCCCTCCGCCATGCTACTCAATTTAATGTATCACAGCGCTCGTATTAAGAATGGCAATTTGGAAATACTGGACACAAAATGCGAATACAAAGACACTGAGGAAAGTGCTGCCCCAATCAGATCTAAGACGAATAAACGAATATGCGATGGGTTCGAGCGGCGACTGGAACTGACTATAATTTGACTGATGGTCCCGGATTTTCATTTGTGCTGATGGCACCTCTTTCTATTTTCGCCGAATACTTGACATTCGTTCTACCTTTAAAGCCGAAGTCTCGTGTCGTAAATTCAGTGAAGGAAATATTTTCTCCGCTTAAAAATTTGTCCTCACATACCAACCCACCCATCCCTTCATTATCATAACGGGCGAGAAAATAGGCACGTGTAACGTGCATGTGGCATTGTTTACTAGTTTCGAAAGGAAACTATAAGCCCCTATATTTCGACTGCGCGCCATTTTTAACGGAAGAGCCTGCTTGTAGGCTATAGACCTCTTTCGTAATGGCCCTCAAATAAAATATTTTTCTGTTTTAATGCTAATAAGCCTTTCAAGTCTTCTCGCATAAGGACTATCTCACAAATACCTTCTATGTTCATAAGTTCCCTGTGGGACGTTAAAGAGCCCACACATTTTGGGGGCGTAGCTAGGATTTTTCAAAGGGGGGGTCACATTCTCTCACACCCAGGGTACTTACCTGTCATCCACAGTGTTTTTGGTGAAATTGACAATTTTTCGAATGAGCAGCGAGTGTGGGGTGGGGGAGGGGGGGTTGGAACAAGCCTACAAAATCGCTGCATGCTATCAATCTCAGACAGACCGTTGATTTCAATCTGCGGTTAAAAAAATCTGATCACATGATAATATTTTTGTGGCTCTGTGGTTTCGAAAATACCGATCACATGGTGCTATATTCCTTTGTTCTTCCCACGGTCGAGAAAAGAAAAAAAATTGAAGAAAAGTTTCCATCTGCTTCTTATTTCCTCAGACAAGGCTTTTCCTGGGTTACTCGTAATAGTTTTGGCCGGTTTTACTCGCCGTTAATATCGTTTCGCGCTTTTCTCTTTGGGGAGAGCAACAGAAACTAGCGTCACAAGATCGTTATTTTCAAAACTGCAGGGCCACAAAAAATGTTACCTTGTGATCAGAATGTTTTAACCGCAGACTGAAATCAACAATCTGTGAAGTGGGCTGAAAAAAAGTCCTTGTCCACGGACGGCTGAGATCGATAGTATATGAAGTAAGGGGGTATTTACATGAGACCTTGACAAACTCAGACCGGTATGAGTTCGTATCGGCCTCCCTACATTTCTTTTTATGCGTTTACATGCCTGACAATGAACTGAGACCGGTCTGACTTTGTCTCGGTTGCTGGACTGAGACGAGAAATTCTCAGACTGGGTCCAGAAATTTCAAGCCTACATGTATGCTTTTGGGTCAGCCATACATTTATTAGGAACAACATAACATTTCATCCCGAAACCAGGCACCAAGCATCTCGTCCCGGTTTCATGTAAACAGCTGCAAAAATTTCATCCCGGTACAAGTTCAAACCGGTCTGAGTTCGTCCCGGTCACATGTAAATACCCGCTAAGTTGCAGGTAACATAAATTACTCTGTTCCAGTCTCACAGATATGGTTTGTATTATGTTGTTGACTGTCACAAAGGGGGGTGGGGGGAGGTTACAGGCACTCTAGGACCCCCCTGGCTACACCCCTGTACTATTTGATAAGAGTAGGGGATGTAGTTCCAGGTGTTGTGGCTGTCCTGTTCTCTCCAGCAGAGGTAGCCGCCTTGGCAGTGATGTCTCTAAAAAGGCTTACGGTGTATGAGACCACCTAAGCAGAAACAGCCATAAGCCAAAAAGGGACTTTGCTGAGTGCTGGAACATGCAGATGTAGATGTAGGGCAGTAGATATAATTAACACAACTAATACAAAAGAATGTAAAGGAGATCTCCATTTCTGAAAGTGATCTATTCTATAACTTACCAAGCTGAAGTGGATCCAACTGACCAAACTAGCTAACTCATTGTTGTACCCAATTCAGATCTCGCAGGGTATGGCATGCCAATTGTGGCAACATTCAATACCAAAATTCAAGTTCAATTCAATGAAATTCAATTTCAATTCCATGAAAATTGGTCAGTAGAAAATATCGATTGCGGACTACAGACCACAGACTGGGTATAAAACACAACTAAAGTATAACGCGGAAAAGGGTAACCTGATACAGACTCAGGATTATAAACAGCATTCACCTCATTCCATCTTCTGTTTGATTGCAAATTGGCCCTTTTGGCCTTGTTCAAGGTTAACCCATTGACTCCTGGGGGTTACCCATTGACGAATAAAATTGTCTGGTGATAGACTGAATAAAATCCTAAGTACGGCTGGTTTAGGCCGGTTTAGGTGTGGAGGGGTTAAATATTCTTTTGAATATTATGTTTGAAAGCAAGGCCAGAAGGGCCATTTTGCAAGGAAACAAAAGAATACTAATATGGCGGCCATTTTGGAATAAGGTGTATATAATCTGAAAATAATGCATAAAATTTAATTGTAATTTACTTCGCCAACATATCTCACAGCCAAAACAGCTCTAGCATTCCTCCCATCAGTGAAAATTTTGAAAACCAAAAATTCTTTGTCACTTTAACATTCACCCAAACGATTAATGTGAGAAACACATGAAAGATATTATGCTTGGTCAATGGGAACTCGGAAAAACCCGATACTCAGATAGCATTGAACCCATATTTCGCCCTTGCTGACCACAGAGTCTCCAGTCAACAGTCAATTGGTGGTTTAAGCATCCAACTATATCACATAGGGTTGTGGGTTCAAATCTCATCTGGGGCTCAGATTTTTCTGAGTTCCCATGTGACTATGCATATTATCTTTCATGCCTTCACCATTCAATTCTTAAAGTGAAAATTCAAAGGGCAAGACCACAAGCAATTCCCTCTGAAAAAGGGCCAACGCTTAAGGCGCGACCACAATGATACAGGGTACAATGGCCCATGTATGCCACACGAAAAATCGATAGAATCCATATCATAGCCTAAATATTCTTGCATTTTTTATGCAAAAAGCTGAAATCATTTAGAACAGTCTTTCAAACCATTTACAGCCAAACCTCCTGTAAGCAGACACCCTCAGAACCAAGGGTAAGTGTCCGCTTACGTGAGGTGTCCGCTTATGGGAGGTTGAAAAAAAAAAGGCAAAAGAGGGCATATAATACACCACGACAAGGCTATTAACTCTTTTAATGAAGACAACTTGATGGATCTAACATGAAATGGAGGCTAATGCGGGCAAATCTTTTCAAATGCAAATTAATTTGCCAGCATTAGCCTCCGTTTCATGCTAGATCCAGTCCAACCGTTAGAACACGAAACTGGCCTATTAGACTATCTTTGAGATTAGGTGATGAGGTTCCTGAAGCATGCGTTTAACTCAGCAACAGTTCATATTATGGGAAAGCGGATAAACAGAGGAGCAGTATATGGTATGGAATTGCCTTGCGAGTTTAAAGTTTCAAGGAGACAAATTTTCGTGCGACTGGCTTAAAGAAAAGTTTAAAAAGGAAAACTTTGATGTATTGTAATGAAAAAAAAGTTACTTGAAATTGAAATGACTATGTTTTGTATAGGACAGTGTGCGATTAAACCATTGAAATCAAACCCATTTCGTTAGAGATTTTCTTGATATTGTTTACTGTCCGCTTATGGGAGGATATTTTAGACTCTGTGGACCCTGAATAGATGTCTGTGTCCGCTTACGAGAGATGTCCTTTTACGGGAGGTTAAATATGTAGTGTTTTAGAGGAGAAATTGCTGGGACCGCGGTTTGGTGTCCACATACAACCAAAAATTAGCATTAGGTGAAATACACACACACTGGGTAGCAACGGCTTCTGCAAATTGCCTTTGAAGTTTCTGGTGGCCACCAGGTGTGTTAAGTATGTTGTAAGCACTTAGGTTTGTGACGTGTTTTCAAACCAGCCCTCAAAGACACGGAACAGCACATCCCCACTCATCTAAATTAAATAAGAGTACCCCTATAACCCTCACATCTTTCAGGCACTAGACATGCCTAAGACAAACATTTCACCCCAGATAGTTCCAGTACGTTGACTTGGCAACAAAAACACCCTGAGAGGCAGCAATCATTGAACACTGTTTAAGTGTTTTTATGGCCTCTTGGATAGTCTGCTCATTTCCTCAACTTTTGGTTCCTTGTCACCGGAAAGTGAATACATGTGGTCTTCTCTCCACTGTCACTGCCTCAAACTGCTACACGTAGCGGACTTTGAAACTTCTACCATCCAATGAAGCTTGCTTGCTTACAGTTTGTGACATCACGTACTCGCCTTTGGAAAGGCCTCCTGCTTTTCTTCTGGTTTTTCAATCAATGGGGACAGTGGTAATAGATAAGGGCCTGCTAATCCAACAATGATTCCAAAAAGTCCCAAAATTATCCTTGTTTTGCGCGGCAAACGCAGGTAACTTTCCAAAAATCCCATTCTCAACAGCAGAGTGAACAAGCATGTGACTGCTTGTACATTCACGGTCAGCAGCTTAACGTGGTGATTAGGGTGATTATGCGCACTGATCTACCTTGACATGAACCAGGAGTTTTTTAGATGGCGGCGGACGCTCTAGACCGGTGATTTGCAGACTTTTCCGTTCCCTACGGCCTGCAAAGACACAAACATCAAGATAACGAATCAAAAAGAAATGTCCACAAAAAGTGCAGATTCGAGACAGAGATTTTACAAAAACAAGGACAAGGATCTATCCGTAAGTGATGTTTTCACGTTGTCTGTCGTGTGGCGGGGTTATTTGAATCTCTGTTTCATTATGGCTTGCAGCTTTTCTTTAGACAATTACCAATCCTCACCGCTTTTAGTATTTTTACTGATTTTTTTTATTGAGCTTCTGCAATGCGTTATGACGTTTATTCTGACGAAGGCAGGAGAGACCTTGTGTTTCGCTGCTCAATTAAAGTGCATATTTCCGATGCATTGTGAAATCTCCTTCACCTTAGCTGGTAAACGACCAGTTATCAATGTTTTGGGTCGCTTTATTCCAGAAAAAGGGATGAAACCCTTAAGTTCGAGGATTTAACTGTTATGGTATTGAGTGTAAAACTGGGGAAGGTAATTCTGTTTACAAACATTGCTTTTGTTAATTAAATGTGCCAACCAAAAAATAAAAAGGCCCTTGGTTTCAACAACCAATGAGGCTCTGGTTGGCATATTAATGACAATTGGTGACGTCAGCAATATCTTCCCTATAGAAACTAAACAGGCGAGCTGCAAATACCAAGGCATTTGCAGCCAGCTTGCATTCAAAATGTGCTTTTGTTTCCACGGAGATCACACTATAAATAAACAAGGTTATTAAACATCACTCCTCACTAACTATTACTTCCTGTTAACCTGACTGTGATGACCTCTGGAAATACCACAGTTGAGCTGTCAATACTTTGTTTGTTTAATTCATGGTGCTCTTTGGGCTTGTTTATGATAAAAGGGAATCCTACTTTGTGTTTGGCTGTAAAGACAAGTGATTTAGCAATATTTGTGGTATACAGTGTACTGGTACCACAATAGACCTTTTCAGCTTGTACATTTTGTTTTCCCAATACAGATCATGTGATAATACTCAGGAGGCTTGGTCCTTTGTTTTGTTCATTAAAAAGAGTGCATGCAGGCATATTCATGCTTGCATGCCCTCATTTTAATGAACAAAACAAAAGACCCCACCTCCTGAGTATTATCACATGATCTGTATTGGGAAAACAAAATGTACAAGCCAAAAAGGTCTATTTTATTGTTAAGATGATCACTTTCCAAGTGTAGAAATGCTCATTTCTTCTGCCACTCACTTAATAGTTTAATGTAGATTGCATCAATGTAGGGACATTGTAACATAGCGGCACCAAATTAGCACCTATTGTATATTACATTTCGCATACGCATATGTAAGTAGGTTGGCACATTATGCATGTAACATAGCGGCACCAAATTAGCACCTATTGTATATTACATTTCGCATACGCATATATAAGTAGGTTAGCACATTATGCAAAAGCAGAGAGCACACACAACCAGGCGGTGTGTGTGAATAACAAGAATAAAACTCCATCGACATCCGACTACATGGTGGCAGCATTTTACAAGAATAATCGTTAGAGTCAAATTGAAAGAGGCCAGCGGAAGCGAATTATGGCAACAGCAACGTCTTTTGCGTCGCCACAGATGAACTGGGACGCTCCTGATCCGATAACTGCATTCGCAAGATTCAAACAAAAATGTCAGCTTATGTTCTCAAGCGTTCTCAAAGACGCCGATGACGAAGAAAAAGTGAGCTATATTTTACTCTGGTCGGGTGAAAAAGGTCTGGACATTTACAACAGTTGGACATTCACAAAGGAGGAAGAGAGGAAAAAGCCTGCCATTATTTTCGAACGGTTCGAGAATCAATTGGAGCCGAAGACGAGTCATCGAATTCACAGATACACACTACAAGGAATGCGACAAGAACAAAGCGAGCCAGTGGACGATTTTATCTCAAGATTAAAAAACCTAGCAGCAAAATGTCAATTTCGCGACAGCACCGAAGTCGAAGACAGAGTTCTAGATCAGCTTATTTGGGGGTCAGAAGTCCCTCATAGGCCGCGACAAATCATTGACCCTTGCAGGCGCTATCGAGATTGCAAGAAGCCACGAGGCGACAAGTAAACATATGAAGACACTGGCAGGAAGTAGTGAAAGCTATCAAGGGGATATAAGTGTAGATGCCATTCATAAGGAACAAGAAAGGGAATCCTGTAACAACTGCAGAAAACAACACCTGAGGAACAAATGTCCAGCCTACGGTACACTATGTCGGAAATGCGGCAAAGCTGATCATTGGCAATCTGTCTGCCGATCCAGTAAACGGAAACAATTTATCCAAGGAAGAAAGCCGGTTTTCAAAAAATCTATTCACACGATTGAAGACAGGGGCGATGAAGACAATGATGAAATTCTCACAATTAGTACAATCGAGGTTAACACCATAGAAGACACGCAACATTCGACGACACACGACACACGCGATGAAGTCTTTGCAACACTGGAAATAACCCAGCCTGAAAAGAAGCGGAAAATTAATCTCCAGTGCAAGGTGGACACAGGTGCACAGAGCAATGTTTTGCCTATCAGGCTACTTCGCATAATCGCTGCAGAGAAGTTTGATGACGAAGGAAACCTCAAACCAGAAGTACTGGAAAAGAATGAAGCCGTCCTCTCAGCATACGGTGGCTCTGTAATCAAGCAGCTTGGCACTATAAACATTTCGTGCAAGTACAAAGAGAAGAAGATTAACTGCATTTTCTATGTCACGGATACTTCAGGGCCAGCTATCCTCGGTCTAAAAGCGTGCATTGCACTAAAATTAGTCTCCCTCCACTGTACGCTAAGAACAAATCAATTACACCAGGCTGATCCAACAAGCAGCTTCAATTCCCTCCCTCAAAATCCGGGTACTTGCAAGAAAAGCTCGAGTTACATTGGAAGTCATGTACCACTGAAAGAGCGGCCATCAATCAGAAGTAAACAAGCGCTGATGGATATGTACCCAGAATGTTTTAATGGCACAGTTGGATGTTTTGATGACTACACATACCACATCACACTGGATCCTGAAGTATCACCGGTGGTCCATGCACCCCGCAAAGTACCTATAGAGTTGAAAGACAAATTACAAGCCGAATTACGTGAGATGGAAAGTCAAGATATCATTGCGAAAGTAAGCCAACCTACGGATTGGGTCAACTCCCTGGTCATTAGAGAAAAAGAAAATGGACGACTTCATTTATGCCTCGATCCCAAAGACCTGAATAAGGCGATCAAAAGAGAACATCATCCCATACCCACCCGAGAGGAAATCACACCCAAATTATCAGGAGCAAAGCTTTTTAGTAAGCTCGACGCTCGCAATGGCTATTGGAATGTCAAACTAGATGACGAGTCCTTGTACCTGACAACCTTCAATACACCATTTGGTCGGTATCTTTTCCTCAGAATGCCGTTTGGCCTACGAATGAGTCAAGATATCTTCCAGTTCAAGATTGATGAGACGTACCGTGATTGCCTGGGAGCCATTGGTATTGCAGATGACGTCACAGTCTATGGAAAGAACAACAAAGAGCATGACTTACACCTACATGAAACCATGGAACGTATCAGACAGGCCGGCATCAAGCTCAATGATGAGAAGTGCGTTATCAAAACAAAGGAGTGCAATTTCTTTGGTATGCTCTACACACCAGATGGTGTCAAACCCAGCCCAGATAAAGTCAGAGCCATAGAAAGTTTAGAACCGCCTAAAGACAAGAAGGAGCTTCACACCTTTTTGGGGATGGCAACCTACATGAGCTCATTCATCCCCAATCTAGCTGACCACACTGCCCCCTTAAGAAACCTCTTAAAGGAGAACGTTGATTTCATATGGAATCCATCACATTCGAAAGCCTTTGAGAAGGTGAAGGCATTGATGTGTACCACAACGACCTTGGCCTACTATGACAGAAGTGAACCAGTTGTCCTCCATGTTGATGCATCAATTAAGGGCTTGGGCGCAGCTCTCTTCCAAAATGACAAGCCAATAGCCTTTGCATCGAAAGCACTTACCCCTGCGGAGACCAGATATGCTAACATCGAACGGGAACTATTGGCAGTGGTATACGGCTGCGAAAAATTCCATTCACATCTCTATGGAAGATCGTTCGTGGTTAAAACAGACCATCGTCCCCTGGAACAGATCCATAAAAAGAACCTGATGCAAGCACCTCCACGCCTTCAAAGAATGCTGTTGCGTTTACAACCTTACGACTGCGTCATTAAATATCTTCCAGGAAGAGAAATCATTACAGCTGACGCCCTGTCAGGCCTTTCGCCGTTGGATGAATTTGAAGTGTCGGACATGAATGTGAAAGTTCACCATCTAATCAGAATCACCCCAGCCAAAATGGAAGAGTTCAAAAAGGAAACTGCGAAAGATGAAACCCTGCAGCTTCTAGCCCACAAAGTTATACAAGGTTGGCCTGACAGTGGGAAGAAAATCGTTTCGGCGCTAAAACCATTCTGGCCCCTACGAGATGACATATCAGTAGAAGATGGGCTGATACTTCTTGGAAGCCGTGTTATAGTACCCGAATCCTTGAGAGGCAACATCTTGCAGCAAATCCACGGAGGGCACTTTGGTATGGAAAAATGCAAACTACGAGCCAAATCCTGTGTTTAGTGGCCAGGCATATACAGAGAAATTGAAAACCTTGTAAACTCATGTTGTGTTTGCCAGAAGTACCACAATTCCCAGCAAAAGGAGCCAATGATACCAACAGAGATCCCTTCAAGACCATGGAAAACACTGAGCGCAGACCTTTTCTAAGTTCAACAGTCGTGGTTCCTCATAGTTGTTGACTATTATTCCAAGTTCCCATTTGTCAAGAAACTTCAAAACCTCACATCCGGGGCCGTTGTTAATGAAATGAAAATGCTATTCGCAGAAAATGGAATCCCAGAATCTCTTCAATGCGACAACGGCACTCAGTTTACATCCGGCGAGTTCCATCAACTGGCAAGCCAGTACGGGTTTGAAATTGTGACGTCATCTCCACATTACCCACGTGGCCATGGGTTCGTTGAACGCCAAGTCCAAACGGTTAAGAAGACGATCCTGAAGTGCAGAGAGACTAAAGAAGACATAGATCTAGCCCTGCTGGCTCTACGAACAACGCCCCGAGTTCCAATATACTGTCACCAGCTGAATTACTGAATGGCCGAGTATTTAAATCCACACTTCCTGGTAAGATCCAGCCATCAAAGAACCAAGAAGAAGTTAGAAATTGGCTCAAAGCGAGACAAGACAACCAATGCCACTATTACAACAGGAATACCAAGGAGCTCCCTGAATTACACAGGGACCAAGCTATCTATGTACAAGACCCTGTGAGAAAGACTTGGAATCCTGCTAGGGTCATAGATCAGGGAGAAACACCCCGCTCATATCTCATAGAAACTGGAACTGGTGCCCAATTGCGAAGAAATAGAATCCATCTTAGACCGAATAATGCTTCCAACAACTCGGCAAACAACTCTTCGGATTGCGTGTCCCAAAGAAGCATGACTGCACAATATTCAAGCGCCATTCTACGAGAATCCACTGCGGCAGGCAATTCAGCAAATGACCCATCAAGTGACAATTTGACTATACAGCCCTCAAGCCCCAATCCACAATGTTCTAGTGTAACAGGGGAAGCCGAGAAAGGACCAAGAAAATCCCGCGCGGGACGTGAAATCCGGGCACCGGAAAGACTTAATCTCTGACGCTTGCTTTATAGTTGATATTAGTATGATACATAAACACCAGACAGAAAATCCCTATACATATATATATATATTGTTACTAGATGTTGGCCCGAATGAAGATTTTGTGTTTGTTTGTTTTCCATTTAATTAATATAGTTTTAAGAGAAGGGGATGTAACATAGCGGCACCAAATTAGCACCTATTGTATATTACATTTCGCATACGCATATGTAAGTAGTTTGGCACATTATGCATATAACATAGCGGCACCAAATTAGCACCTATTGTATATTACATTTCGCATACGCATATATAAGTAGGTTAGCACATTATGCAAAAGCAGAGAGCACACACAACCAGGCGGTGTGTGTGAATAACAAGAATAAAACTCCATCGACATCCGACTACAGACATTGAATAGTAAGCAAATGCAATGATTAGGTTTTTATAAGGGTGAGCACATAGGCTACAATTAAATTTTGTGTTGCAGGGGTTACAAAGCAGTCAACTTTTGTGTAACTTTACAAAGTTCTTGCCAGCAGCAATTCATGTAGTTTCTTATTTTATTTATGATTTTGTCATTATGCCAGTGCTTCACGGTTCAACCCTTGTAAGCTCCTCTGTTGGTGTATTTCATAAAAGTCATGTGTACAAGACATGTATCCTGCACAGAATTTTTTCAAGCACAGACAAACGAGAGAAACTTTGTCATACAGTCCTTTTTTTATACATGTAGTTGTAACAAAACCATAACTATAATTATTTGAATCTGTACTAGCAATTCATCAATCATTCTGCTAAACTTATAGTAAGTAATTATGTCAAATTGTTAAATAACTGAAAATGTAACTCGTTAGTTTGGGAGCAGTTGCTATGACGATTGGCTGAGGCACAGTACAATCGAGCTTTGAGAAAGAAACAGGTAATTCATGCCAACCCTACAAGTGGGCATCACAAATGCACTATTACAGTGTACAAGGCAGGGCAAAGTTACCAGAAACCCAATCCTCAACTGAAAAAGGTACAGTCTCAGAAAATCAACAAAAGCCTTACAAAATCAGCTGCAGTCTGTAACAAATCACACTGCTTCATTAACATTCACTCAAAAACCTCCATTTAACCCATTGACTCCTACATGTAGGAGTGGGACTTGATAGACTTGACTTTGTCTAACGCCAGACCATTTTAGCAAGATCTGCTTAAAGGCCAGAAAATATGCAAGATAACAAATACACATAAGAGGATGTCCCTGCTCTGGGCTTTGATGGCTACCAGCTGAGCTGCACAGAGGGGGCAACCATTGATTAACATTGTATTTAGGTTAACTTAGGCTGAATTGCATTTAAGTAATCAATATACCGGTATATACATGTCATGGCCTATGGTCTCTTTGAAATACATGTACATTGTGTAAGAGTATCCTTCAAAGTTTTACTGTCTACACATGTATGTTTTCAGGCACTGAGGCAACGAAGAAATGAAGTGACAGTTGAGCTCAGAAAGGTACAACTAATTTTCATTCATCAAGGTGTGCAAGTACTTTTTCATGTTAGCCTTAGTTTCAATGTATCTTGGGTCCCTTTTTTTCATCAGGCCAAAAGAGATGATTGCATTCAAAAGAAAAGGAATGTTCCCCAGGATATTGCAGATGAAAAAGATGAGAGTTTACAGGTATAGTACATTTTAAATAGTGTTTACACATTCTTAGGCAAAATTATGGCCATTCTTTTATTATGGCCATTTCTTTTGGGGTGCAGGGATGGCGCAGTGGTGAGAGCACTCGCCTCCCACCAATGTGGCCCTGGTTCGATTCCCGGACTCGGCGTCATATGTGGGTTGAGTTTGTTGGTTCTCTACTCTGCACCGAGAGGTTTTCTCCGGGTACTCCGGTTTCCCCTCTCCTCAAAAACCAACATTTAACTTGACTTACTTTCATTGTTAATTTCAGTTTACAGTGTTGCCTTGGTTGTTCACAAGGTGAATACAATGTACATGTAGCATTGCTACGTGGACAAATCACACAGTGTCCAGCATATACAGTACAGCAATCAATTAACTTAAATCCATTGTATGGTGATTTATTCAGTGGCTAATGTGATCCAGGTGTTGAACAAAGGTCTTTTAATTTGTTTATTTTCCAAATCTTAACTCCAAAGGTGGCTTGTAGATAGTGAAGTTCTAGTTTCCAGTCGCTTATTGGACATTTTTTTTACTTTTTCCAATAACTAATACACATATTTTTCTAAGTTTCAGGGTATAAAACTATCTCTGTTGTTGTAAAATTAAACAAAAATTCACGGAAAAAAGTGTGCTGATGTTTTTCTCTTGTTCCAAAATGAAATCCTTTTTGTCTTACAGTACTTAAGGCTTTCCATTGAGATAGCAATTGTCAAATTTAATAGCAAAACAGGGCTCGAAATTGCAACCAATACAGTTGCATTTACGACTAATTTTTTTCCTTTGCGACTTGTTGTCACCTTCGCTCTTTCGAAACAAAAGGGTTAGCAGTTGCTACTTTGCTGCTACTTTTGCTAAAATAAATAAATAAATAAATGACAAAATTGTGTTGTTTCTCGCTGCAGGGCTCGACATTGCGACTCACTGATCGCCAATGCGACCAAAAATCAAGCGTTGGCGACTAGATTTTTAGAGTTAGTCGCCAGTGGGCGACTAACCTTCACCTTTTTCCTTCATCCTTTTAACCTCAAAGGCAAATCAACCGTAGTTTTGGATAAAATGCACGATTTATGGGCACAGAAATAACAAAACAAACCTACATGTACGACTCTTCTGGCTCTTCGATCTCCATCAGGGGCACCCGCACCCAACGTCAATTTTCGGAAAATATCTGTTCGGAAGACGATTCGAGATCTAGAATTTTCGGAACATTTGTTCTAAAATTTCTGGCTTCCCTGCCTGTCCTAGGATTTTCAAACATCTACAAAATGTATAATTGCCCATTTTTAACTGATTTTTGTCCTAAAAAGGTCACCTTGATTTTTCGGGAGCCTTTTTTCTGGCTGAAATTTTCGAAAAGGTAAGTTTTGATCCCTATAATTTTCGGATCACTACACTTTCAGCTAGGAAATACGAACAGATGAAAAAATTTTAGGGGATAAAAATATGCCTATATCTACCGTTTAAATACCAAAATACGTTTAACAATGCTATGTTTAAGTGGTTTTGAACTATATTCTTGTTGGGTGCCTGTGATCTCCATGTTTCCTAATCGAGCGCCATGTTTGATTCAGCAGCTGGTATTGCGGGCGCACTAAACAACACGTGCAATCATTGAAGCGTGAAGTTCACAACGAAGCCTTGGCTTTTTAGCGCTGAAAATATGGAAAACTGGGGCAAGGATCTCATGGATATACACACCAACCATAACTCTAAAAAATAACCATTCTAAATCAGTTTCTAGACCTAAATATTGCTATAGCAATAACATAAATGAAAGTTTAGACCTTATCACTGAATTGGGCACTTAGACTTAATCCGTAAAATGAGAGTTTAACCTAAGGGGACTCGTGGTGGGTATGTCCATGAGATCTTTCCCAAAACTGGTGATTGTTTATGTTCAGGTTCGTCTATTTATGTAAGCTATAGACTCGATGTTACATGGAAACTTAACAAAAGCGGAGGAAGCACAGGAAACGTGACTAAAGCTGCTTTCACATTGATTATTTACCTCGTAATGCGTAATGATATGTTTTACGAGCCCTGGCTTCCTTTTAAGTTTTAGTATCTCAGTCTTAGAAGCTTACGTGTACCTAAACTTAGGACTATGAAGAAGATTGCATGTGTACATGATCATCAGAAAAATGAAGAAAAAAATATCAGTGAAAAAAATGGCGACTAAAAGTTAAGATCTGGCGACCAAAATTTTTGGATCTGTCGCCAATTGGCGCCTTACTAAAAATGTTAATTTCGAGCCCTGCGCTGTGAATTTTCTCTGAAGAAAGTGTAATTGTAGAGTAATTTAGCTGCGATGTTATGTGCACAGCTCCATTCCTTCGATCATTCACCATTTTTGGCCGCTTCCTTACACACAAGTAATGTGGGGCCACTGACAACACAATGCAGCTGGCGACTAATGGGGAAAATTTGGTCGCCAGGTCATAAATTTTGGTCGCCAACTTTGCATGCAAGGAAAGTCAATTATTAAAAAGCACAAAAAAAAAAAGCATGAGAAAGATCTCTAAAGCCATTGCTGTTTTTCGCTTTGTCTTTAGTTTGGTGATGGTGTTCTTTAAGGTTATTTGAAATGGAGCGAAGCACAGTCCAGGTTTTCCATAGCAAGGCAAACATGGGTCCTTTATCCTTGCTTTTCACCTCTTCAAAACGTAGTTCTTTATTCTCCTACAGCTTGCGTGGCAAACAACTTACCTTTATCGCGAGTAAACGCAATACTACAATAAAATTATTGCTTAGCCTAGGCCCCACACAACCACAATGCTCGTACCAGTCTCCAACCGAGATAAATAAAAGGAGCGGCTTGTATTTGGTTCTCCAAGCCACTTTATGGTAAGGGTACAGGTTGCCTTTTGAAGGTTCCATGCAAATTTCAAATATGCGACGTCCAGGTTCATTATCAATATATCAATATCAAGCTACAGTGTAGTTTCGAGGAGGTC
>NC_090881.1:6571917-6581917 GCF_036669935.1 Montipora foliosa
TAAGATTAAAATTAATTTTGACAATGACAGCTCTAGGGTACTCTGTACTCAGACCAGCCACTAACTTCACATTTAATTGTTATTGAAACCCCTGCTATTATTCTTGGGTTTAATGATGTATGATAATGATATTGAAATAACAGAAAATAAAATTTAAACCAAGTATAAATCTAAACCACATCTTTGTTTTTGTTTTAGTTGTTTTCTTGGTTCATGTTAGGCTATCATACTAAACATTTCATGAGAACATTGCTACAGTACCGCTCAAAGATAAGCGAACCATCAAACTCATTGACAACACGTTGAGAACAAAGAGTCTTGAAACACGTTTGAAAATAAAACCAAGAAGGAACAAGAAGAAATGTGCATGTTTAATTGCAGATTTAAAGGTTATTAAAGCTCTGGCTTTTGCTTCTACCAATTTCTTTCAAACTAATTGAAGAGAATGTCACATTCTTGATATAACATGCATTGCGTATGCATGATCATAAAATCAGTTTTTACTCATACGTAATCAGTGAGGAAGTACATTGAAACAGATTCTCGGAAAGCTAATGACTTTGGTCAACACGTTTTTGTTTGCGTTCAACAAAAACACAAAGGCGTTGAAAGTCACACACAGACTAGTTGAAGACTAGTTTGAAACGCGTTTGCATGGTGGTTCGCTTATATCTGAGCAGTTCTGTACGTGTATTTTTTCCCTAATGTGATTCTTGCTCTTCTTTTTTCAGAAAACTTCTTTCCAAGGATCGTAATCCACCAATTGATGAACTTATTGAGTAAGTTATATTAACTTAAGGCATCGTGGTCTTTTTGGTGTCTGTAGGATGTATGTTCTGTATGTGTAACTTTGTTTTCAACTTCAAGTACCAGTACTTTTTAAACTGTGTATGTTTGATTGATGCTGGCAATGTTTACATCAATGTGCTTATATTTAGGTCTGGTATTTTGCCAGTACTTGTCAAGTGCCTAGAGAGAGAAGACAAGTAAGTCAAACTAACAATAATTATCAGACATCTACAGTAACTTGCTACCAACAGCCTTGTTGCTGCATCTGCTACCCTAGGGAAATACTTAATAGAGTTGTCTATCTAGAAGTATTCAGCTGAATCTCTTTTATTTATTTATTTATTTATTTATTTATTTACTTCACCAAAGACAGTGTGGCAGGAGAGATCTCACAGAACTAATGTTCCTGGACCAATAACGAGACTCCAATAATGAGACTCCTTTTTAATTGATTTTATAATCAGAGACGTTTTTTTGTGACTGCTAACTGCATTGTTTGAAAGGCAAATTTTGTACATGTAGCTAATTTTTCTGACTCATGAGCTACTAAGTGAAATTTGTTTCATTGCAGTCCATCCCTTCAGTTTGAAGCAGCATGGGCCTTAACAAATATTGCTTCCGGTACATCTGAACAAACTAAAGCTGTAGTCAAAGCTGGTGAGTGCATTACAAATCAAGTTTCCCTTGAAACTTGATAAAAATGCCGCATGTTAATTTTTTTTCCTAGACATTTCATTACATACATGTAGGGCCTTCATGTGATGTAGGAATTAATTTTGTGTTAAAATCGTAGAGAAAGAGATCAGATTATTACAGTAGTTATTGTTAAGTATAGTTGCCCATTTTGATTTTAGATGCTGTGAAGTATTTTATGAAGTTGTTGGATTCACCACATCAAAATGTTTGTGAGCAAGCTGTCTGGGCCCTTGGAAACATCATTGGTAAGAATGAAGACTAAGAATTCTTTGACTAAAATAATGCAGAGAGATTTATCTTACCCTGCTAATCACTTTCCTGAAAAAAGGTGGGGTCACCAGGAGTTGTTGTAAACATTTCAGTGGGCTGTTTAGATGGTTTCTTGTTGCCATGGTTATCGATTACATCAACATTATTTATGTCATCTTGTTGAGCACTTCAAATATGAGTTGCTGTTTTGAGGGAGAAATCACATTTGCAACTTGTCATTTTGTTGGATGTTGTATTGCAGGTGATGGACCTGGCTTGAGAGATTTTGTCATTCAACATGGTGTAGTTAAACCTTTGCTCAAGTTTGTCAGCCCTAATGTCCCAGTAAGTTTAATCTCTAATAGAAAATTATTGCCAGTGTTGATTTGGATATCGTAAATGGTGTTAAATAGACAGTCCAATGTGGCTCACAGCCAGTGCAGTGGAACTTCCAGGTTACAATGAACTTCCAGGTTACAATGAACTTCCAGGTTACACTGGCTGCAGAATTGAGTATTAATTTTGAGTTATTTGCATGAAGTCTTTTGAAAGCAATTTTAATAACACAACAGAAATAATAGAATTTGCATCTCCGATGCTTTGGTTGTCAATAATGGTTAATATTTATTCTTTACCTATCATTTTTGAAGATTCTTTTAGTATTTGTAGTTGGTATATCCACGGATTGCAACAGTTATCTCAACTGATTTGGATTTTTGCTTGTTAAGACAAATGCACATCAAAATGTGGGCATTACAGATATTTTTGTCAATACTAGCACCATTGATTTTGTGATTTCCAAATGTACAGATCACTTTTTTGAGGAATGTGACCTGGGTTATAGTAAATCTCTGTAGAAACAAAGACCCCCCTCCTCCGATGGACACCATTAAAGAGGTAAGATTAGCGCTTTAGAGCTGCTTATAGCATTTGCAATATTGTTATTTCCGGTGTTTTTGCTGGATTTGAAATATAATATTATTATCGTCTTTGTTTTATCCATTTTCCTGTGTGTTACATGTAATTTTTTTTGTCATTTAGTGTTTCTTTTGTGTCTTTAGGTTCTTCCAGCATTGGCACTACTCATCCACCACCAAGATCTGAATGTGTGTTTAATATCTTATTATTTATTTTGCATATTTGTCTAAAGGTTTAAATGAGGGAGGCTGAAAAGAGATTTAATCTAAAGCACAAACAACATTATTACTCAGTACTTGAAGTTAGCAGTTGTCCAGTTGTCCAGAAATATTACAAGGTGACCAGTTTTTGTTAAAATGAAATGCCTGGTTGCCTGAAGGAAAAAACAAGCGACAATTCAGTTAAAAATAGAAAATGAACTGCATAAGCAGCACCCGATTAACTTGTTGGTTTTCTATTGCCAATGTCCAATAGTAGTGTGAAGTTAACACTAATTAATTTGCCGCAGCTGAGCATTTTCCCGTGTTTTGAATGTCCATGGCTTTTTCAGAAAAATTGAGTTTTGAAAAAGTTCTCAGAAAATCGAACATGTAAACCTCAAACTAACCTGTTTCGTTGTTCAAGGATGCGAAATGTGCAAGGTTTAATTGGTCCTTGACTTATAATTTTTCACATTACAAACAAACAAAAATAATTAACCAGACAATATGAAGTTTGCAAAAGCATTTAAATCAGCCAGGTTTGTATAAAGAATAAAAAACAATCATTACCAACCAGCATTTTCAGGCAACACGAGTGACGATGCTTGCATGCAAACACGAGGTATTGCACCAGGTTACTAAGCCGTTGAGCGATTGCGTTTTATTTGAAGAAACAGAAATGCCTTTTAGAGCTTTCCACCTGTGGAAAACAAAAATTTCCAGTGTCTATTTGATATTTGTGCTTGTGAGTATCTTCAACATTTAGAGTTGGACAAATCCTTTTTCATTTCAACTGGAATTGCTTACTACATTCATTTTGAAGTCTTTTTTTCCACTGCATTTGTTATGCCCAAGACAACATTATTATGTTAATTTTGAATAATTTATTTAGCTGGAACTTGGCTCTAAATCTTTGACCGGTGTATAAGTCAAGGGCGATTTTTGGAGCTTCTTTTGAGGCCATAAAAGGTCGACTTATACACAGGTAAATAGGGTAGATCTTCGTTGGGAACTTGGGTATGCAAGATGCATTAGCAGTTAAGCTGTGCCAGCCATGATTCCAGTCAGTCCATGAACTACAATTCAGTTTCACTTTGTAACATGGTTGTCCAAATTTTTGTTATTTCAAAAAGCCAAAAAAAAAAAACAGAACAACCCTTGTCAAGTACACAGATCAATATTTTAATTATATTTCTAAGATTATTGGTTGTTTTAATGCATTGATTCCTGTCAATGTCACCTTTGTTGAATAGTCTTAGTTTTAATTACCATATTTGGGATTCTCAGCTCAGATGTAACTTGTTTCTGAATATATTTTTCAGATTTTAGTTGATACAGTATGGGCCTTATCATACCTGACAGATGGGGGTAATCATCAAATACAGGTATCCAGTTTTCCTTTTGATTTCCCTGTCACGCCTGTGGAGGAATGTAGAATTTGTTGTCCTCACCAATCTCAGTCAGACATTAGGAAGGATTCTGATCTGAGTGGGGTAGAACTACACTATGAACACTATAAGGGAAAGAAAATGTTGGCAAAAAGATGTTGTGCTTTGCGCTCAGGTGTCAGAAAGTGGTTATTCAGTTCAGCTCAGCTCAGTTGATGATACAATAGCAAAATGTCAGAGATGCAGCAGAAAGCTTGCTTAAAATCGGCAATCATAGTAAATAGATTGTATGTATATTTTACAGACCCTAGAGGCAACTTGGAGTAAAATTGAGTCGAAACTTTTTTATTGTACTTTCAACCCAGGGTAAACATCTTTTGCTTGAAGGTTTCAGTTTCTCTCTATAGAAAAATTTGTTGACTATCAACTGTCAGTATATACATTTAACACGCACGCTGATTGGCTACTCAAACTCCAGATATCCTTTGCTCTTCACCTCCGAGCAATTCACGCAAAATTTGCGCTCGAAATTGTTGTAATCTTTGCACGATTAAATCATCTTTTTGTGCTATATTATCTCACTGTTTTAGTATATACTAAAACAACTATTCACCTCAGTGTTGGTGGCTAATGGTGGATATTTACCTCGCAACATCCACCTCTAGCCACCTGCACTTCACTGAATAGTTGTAATTTAGCATGCTTAAGGCAAAAGCCTTTGGAGGTTAACTTTAATCATCCAATTTTTTTTTTGTGGATAGAAGAAGGGCCACCTGAAAGTTAGGTCAACAAGTGACACAATCATGAGACATCTTTTAATTGACAAACAATGTGCTGTTTTTGTTTTTGCAGGTTGTTATTGACAGTGGTGTAGTACCTTTTCTTGTTCCCCTTTTAAGTCATGCTGAAATCAAATTACAGGTACTGTGTAAAGGAAACTCTGTATGGTTAGCAGTCATTTGAAGGGCAACTTCTTTGAAAGTCTTGTGTCTCTTATACTGTAGGTTTTTCTGCTTGGAGTAACCATAATTTGACCTTATATTAAGGTTAATCTTGCAGCAATAAGATAATAATAACAATAACAATAATGTCCATCTTTGAGTCATAGCATATGGATTTCAATTATTTTGGAAGATTTTTCTTGAGGATTATTTTTCTGAATTGTTATTGAAGTGATGTTTCTTATTTAATAACAGACAGCAGCATTAAGAGCTGTTGGTAATATTGTCACTGGAACAGATGAACAGACGCAGGTCAGTTCCTGATTCAAGATTTCTAATAAATTACAAAACTTAACTTCTTATAGGATTGGTTAAATGGGGTTAATAGCAATAATTTTGTTGCAGCAGTTACATGTAATTGCATTGATTCAAACAAGAACTTGTAACAATTCTTTCTGAAGTCATTGAAACAGTTAGTCTTCTTGCACAGTCATCACTTTGTCCAAATTAAATGAAACACGCTTTACAGCTTTTGGCTGGTTCCTGTTGACTTTCTGTCATCTCAGTCATGAATTGATTTCCAGTGTTACTACATAATTATGAATTTTTGTTATTGTTATTTTAAAATAATTATTGTCCTTCTCTTTTGCTTTATTTCCAATGACACATAAATTTCAAATAATTTTGCTTCTCAGCTACAGTAGCCAGAATAGCTCCATAGTTATTTTGAAGAAATCTTACGTGTGCTATTTTGTGTTGTCATTATTACATTAGTAAAAATTTAAGTTGTTGTTGAACATTGTTGTTGTTGTTGTTGAAAGAGTCAATAGAATATTTTGTCATGATTAGAGTTTGGTTCAGCAGAGATTCTTGTCACCTTGATTCATGGGTGCATTGATTAGTTTCACCCTATTTGCAGGTTGTCTTAAACAATGGTGCCCTTAGTCACTTCCCAGCCTTATTAAATCATCACAAAGAAAAAGTGAAAAAGGTCAGTATTTATTTTCGTTTATTACCTTTCCTGGTGTGCCTGCTTTATTTTTTAAGGATGTTAGGTTGACCTGTTGTAAGGGACCTGTTTTATGTCAGAGCTTTATTATATCCTAATACACTGTACATGCTGTATACATGTACTTACAATGTAGGTAATTTCTAGAGTAGAAGACATTGGGAATAATGTCATCATTCAGAATTGTTTTCCCTGACGCCTCCTGCATTTGTTTTGTGTTGGTTCAGAGTGTTCAGAAAATTGATTGATTGTCTTGCAATAGTCAAATAGGAATTGAGGTAGATCCTATCATGCTCCCTGTGCATGGTTACTGATCAATTATTAGTTGGAACAATAGTAATGTAAAAATTACGGTAAGAAGGTCTCATCTTGGTCTTTGATTACAGGAAGCCGTTTGGTTTTTATCAAATATTACTGCTGGAAATCAGTCTCAAGTACAAGTATGTTTTAAACTGCCTTGAGTTGTGATTCTAGTGAGCAAAGTAGTGACCAAGGGGTGCCAAGCACATCTCTACAGGTGTGCTCGGCACTCCAAATATTGATACTGTGCCGCTATTTGGAGTTGCGTACCAATTTTTGTGCGTGTGTTAAAGGGGTTTTATAGACACCAATTCAGGTGTCTACAAATTACAATTGTTTAAATTGGCCAGGATCACCCATCTCAATGCGATTTTCATCAAATGAGGAACTTTTGGGGGTTTTTGCTCCACTGCCAGGTGGTAGTTTTTGCAAAAAAAGTTGCATTTGAAACTAAAACGAACGTTTTGGGCAAGTTGTCCATCTCAGTTCGATTTTTACCCAATGAGGAACATTTAGGGTTTTTGCTCCAAAACCACTCAAATCACTGCCAAATGGTAGTTTTCACAAAAAGTTGCATTTTGAAGATAAAACTTATTTTGTTGTTATTGGGTGACAGCGGCTTGTTTAGATTGATTCTTAGGGTAGTACAGCTGTACTCGGTAAATGAAGCTGAGAATGCTTCGATCAAGCACCGCTTTTAAGAGAATAAGTGTAGCGCCTCATCTAGAAGAGACCTATTTACATGTATATTTGGCTGTTGATTGTTTTATAGGAAATCATCAATGTCGGACTGGTTCCGCTTATTATTCAGACTTTAGAAACGGTGAGTATTGCAAAATTAGTTCCAAATTACAGCAGCGATCGTTTATTTTGTTGTGATTGAGAGAATATATAAAAGTCATAATTGCAACTGCGTACACGATGCCATTTTCTAAGAGGAAGACTATCGCAGTTTAAGAAAGAAGGTAAGCAGTTGGAAAGAAGCCTGGAGAACTACCCGTCATTGCACCAAAGAACTGAAAATGTACTGTGATAAGATGGCGCTCGGGACGTTTTGTGCGGGCTTACACCACGTACTACCCGAAAATCCAGGACTTGAACTGGACTCGAGTCCCCAACCTTGCGATTGCGCTGCACTCTGCTCGATTGTCGGTCGTTTTGCTGATGTACTAAGACGTTTTGCTATCGCTTTCAAGTGTGTGAAAAGGCTAGCGAAAGGTCTTAGTGCGTCAGCGAAACGACCAGCTACCCTATGCTCCGCCACTGAGAATCAAGAGCTTTGTGGGAGCTGATCAACCGCACGGTCGTTTTTACTTAAGTTAATGTATTAACTGCGGTGATCTTTCGCAACGAAATTCGTCACATTTTGATGATGTTTCATCTTGTGAGGGTCATTGTCCGGCAGTCAGTTGTTTGTGAAAACTAAGGGGATCTGAATTATGGTCGTTTCGCCAACAAGGGGATTCGTTCACAATCAATTCAGACATCATGGGAGTACTATGTACTGGTTGAATTGTCTGGGTAGTTTTTTCCTTCATAAGAAAACAAGCCTACAAAAATGATTCGTTTATGTGTAAACTTTGTATGCAGTTCATTTGCTCTTCCAAAGTCGTCTTGTGGTGATAAACGGAGGACGAACTTTGCTTCTTAAAATTGGACCCGGCTTATACCTTGACAAAATTTGCAGTAATTTGTCTCTGGTGTGTTGTTTATTGAAATTTAATGTTTGTTTGTTTTGTTTTCAGGGTGAATTTTTAACACAGAAAGAAGCCGCATGGGCCATAAGCAACTTCACAGTCAGTGGCACACCTGCGCAGGTATGAATCTGCTTCCTTGATTTTCCCATTGAGTTCGTGTCCTCCTCACAGAGACATGGACAGTTAATATATCAAGTTCAAAAAAGCCGGCACGATTCATTCTTGTGTGCTGGTACTGGTTGTGTCCCCCACAGGAATATAGCCTAGAGGCAAACTCTGGAAGAGGCTTATTTTGTAGTCCGCCCCTATATACAGTGATATCGTATTACGTATGTAGTTTACAATACGGGGTAAATATTCGATTTGTCAGAACTACAATCCTGGACGAAATTGTTGACACGTTCTATTTATCTCTCCCTATAAAACAAATTTCTTTCAAAGACATAAATCTGCTATTTAGGAACCCCACCCCCTTCCCCCGCAAAAGACAATGTTGTTTGATACCTCGGTTATGTGCGCTACACGTAAACAATATTGCTTGAAAGAAGGAGGGGGTATTTCAGGGCCTTTATTGTAGTTATTGTTTAAAAGGACTAAAGTTGAGAAATGTCTCAACTACTTTTTTCCAAGATTGTCGACGCGTATGGGATGAATGGGTATTGGTGACGTTTCATCACCAAAAGCCAGGAAGTTAAGTCTTAGGTATCGATGACGTAACAGCACGTAAATGGATTTCCGTGCAGTTTGTCTTCAGTGTTGCTATGAGAAACTCTACGACGCTGTGTGAATAAATTACATGCTAAGTTTCAATTTGTCTTAAGTTCATAGCGTAAGATTTTTAAAGTTACTGTTTAATAATTTGCTGCGGTTGTTTCATTCGTGATAATACTGAGACAAGGAGGAGCGATAATTGAAAGTAATCAATGTCACTAGAGCGTTCAGCATTGGCCGTGAAACATGACGTAGCCAAACAGCCCATGATTTAAAACAAAACGACCGTTTCACAAGTTTTGTTGATTCCTTGTAGGCTTAATCCGTTTAAAGCCTCCTTTAGTATGCACGACTTACAGAAACCTTTTCGAGAAAGGTCTGTGAAGTAAGTAACTCGTCGAAGGGGCAGATGTAGTGTCAACTATTCGGTAGACTTTCATATACCGGACTAAAATGGCGGGAGACAAAAGAACACTAGCGACTGAACACAGAAATCGTACCGGGTTGTGATTGGCTGTTGGCACAGACAGAAGGATTATGGACATTTCACAATAATTGCATGATCTATAGTGCACATCGATAGTATTCACGTCTGCGCACTCATTTCAACCAGCGCTGATGCGCAAAATTAAGTTTAAACACTCATTTTTAGAAGGTTTTTTTCTGAAGATTTAAGTCCAAGCACCCATTTCTATTTGGTTAGCTTTCAATATATTGTAATGGCTATCTCATTTGAATACCTTAAAATTAGCGACTACATGCATCGCTTGTCTCAGTCGACTAGTGGTCATCTGGGAATGCTTAGACGCAAGCGATCCCCGAGATCGAGTCCATACTCTTACTTGTCGTTGGAAGTCTTTTAAACAACGAAATAAATCAAAGTGTAGAACTTTCTTCGTATATGTGAAGTGAGACCGGTGCGATTGCTGGAATTACCTGCATTTAAAAGAGCCGTGGTTATTCCGATTATGCCTTGCTAATTAGGTATTCAACAGGGTTGAAGTCCTGAGTTTTTCAGGCTTCTCTACGCAATTGTAAAAATTGCGTTCATAACTGCGAAGATCATAGATTCACTTGATGTCATATCCGCAGTTCATATATG
>NC_090881.1:6584417-6596917 GCF_036669935.1 Montipora foliosa
GCTGTTTACTCTGGAGCTAAAAAGTACCGACAGTAGGCCATTTTTGAGTTGCTTTTTGCCTCTGGTTCAAAACGAGTCTTGGTGCTCAACCATTCAAATGATAATGAGTTTGATTTGCATGAAAATACGCAACTCATTTCCATTTGAATGGTTGTGCAGCAGGACTCGCTTTGAAACTGAGGCAAACAGCAACTCGGAAATGGACTATTGCCTTGGTACATATGACTTCTTAATTCACCATGAAACAACATCTTCCTTCTCAAATCGTCCAATTAAGACTTTACGTGCTGAGCTTCCATGAGATGCAAGCAAACTTAACACACATTCGATTTATAAGATTCTCATATGTATTTGCTAATTTACTTTAAAATCAGATCATCAGAGGTTCATAGCCTTTAGTAGGTTAGTTGAAATCCGAGCCCTCTATGGTGTAAACACCTTTCGAATCAAAAAACAGTGTAACTCCGTGTTCAATTACGAATCCGGAAAGTCGCTTTGGTGTAAACTTGGTCACCTGATGGCACCAGGTCTGAATTTTCACAAAAATTGTTCAATCTCGTTTTTTCCTAATGCTTCTTAATTCCGAGCAAATCATCTTCTGGTCAGAAAGAAATCTGAGTGAAGCGCTGATTCCTAATATGATCTGAATTTCGTTGTCATTTTTTGTTTCCACGTGAATAACCCTCGAGTAATTTTTACATGTTTTTGAGGGACTATTGGCTTTGCAAACAAGGCTACATCTTTACACCTTGTCCAGTGACGGTCAAGTTATGGTTAAAAAAACTGAAATAATTTCAATAAATAATATTTGTTCTTTATAGGTCATTCAGATTGTTTTAGATGGCCTCAACAACATACTGAAGGTCAGTTGCTTATTTTTGTACTTATTTTGGTTTAGTGATGTGGCATTTGTTTGGGTGTCTGGGTTTGTTTCGTTAAGGTGCTGTAAATGAAGGCCGGTAGCATTCGTATAGATAATCACATGATTTCGAGTGCAGTTTGGACTAAATGAGCACGTGTAAATAAAGCCCGTAGAGCGAGTGCTATTTGTAATCTTTGGAAAAATTTACGAGTGCTTATTCCAAATTGCACGAGAAAAATAATTTGATTACTTAATAATATACATGAACAAATATGGAGATGCATTATCGAAATTATTCAGAAGAAACGCACGCGTATCACGCAATCACGCGAAAATTGCGCCATCCGGGGCTAGCATTTGATTGGCCACGTGATTGACCATCTTTCATTGGTCATTGAAAAACCAGAATGCTTGGTTTGTTACCTCTTTTCTGCCCATTGTTATATGGAAACAGCATTTCTCTTAGCAAATCAGATTCGAGAATAGTTTCCCCTTGTATATTATTTAACAATTATTCGTTGAGCGCGCGTTGGATATGAGATGCTAAATAGGCAACGAGGCGCGCAGCGCCGAGTTGACTATAACCAGTCTCATATCCAACAAGCGCGAACGGAATAATTGTTTTATTAAATTTTCATTAAATGCCAAACGCTTGGGCACTTGGAAATTAAAGCCAGAATTTTCAGCTGGGCAACGCTTGACGCAATCAGTTTCCATATTAGTTCGTACGATGTATGAGCTGATAACAGAGATTGAATGAACCAATCAGAAAAGCTAAAAACGCAATATGCGAGGTCAATAGGGTCTGGAGATTTGATTCCTTTCCTAGTTTTTTTTGGCTGCGTTATTCCCGCGTTCTTCAGATGAACCCAACAGAGACCTATGGGCCTCGGTATGTAGTAAGCTTGTTGTGTTGTTTTAGATGGCCGGTGACAAGGCAGATACAATCGCTACGGTCATTGAAGAAGCTGGAGGTTGGTGTAAAATTGTGCATCACTAAAGCGGCGCTGATTGTACTCTACTGTGTCTAGGATGGTTAATTTTATCTGTTATGGCTTTTAATTAATCGTTCCCGTCAAAAGCTTTTGCTTGGGGGAGTCGTACAACTTTACTCCTATGAGAAAGATTAAGGACGGTTCATACTAATTCAAAGGTATGTTTGCTCTGGTTTATGATTATGCAGGAAATGTAGATCTTGGCAAGTGTGGTTGAAATCCAAAAAGAAAATTGGGGTAACCACGCATTTTTCAAAGATAATTCATGAATAATATTTGTCAAAAGCTTCTTCTCAAATTGAAGTTTCATTATTTCTGAAAAATGCATGGTTACCCCCAATTTTCCTTTTGGACACCAAGAGCACTTGCAAAGTTCAGCTTTCTCCGGATAGTTTTAAACCGCGCAAAAATATCCCTGAATTAGTAAGCGTCATGGAAATCCGAGTATCTCGAGATGCGCAGAACGTATGCGCAATACCAATAGTAGGTACCGTCCTTGAGGAAAAAAACATTTGTGTTTCCTAAAATTGGCTTTCAACTAGAAAAAGTAGGTGATGCCATTCAACGGTCTTACTGCTTTTTGTGCTGTTGTTTCATTACTTCCATGCTTCCTGATTGCCAAAATAAAATTAATTTTATAGGTCATAACTATCGGGTGTAAGGAATATGCGGTTAATTATTACAGGGCAAAAGCACGAGACGTTTTTAAACCCTGAATGGAAACCGGAAGTGAGCTGTTTGCCTTTTTAACTTGTCAGTGGCTCACGACCAATGAGAATTCGTTTAACTTTCTGGGAGAGATTACTGTCCTGGCACGTCAAATGTCATTTCCAGTCTGAGTTTCCGTTTGTGGCTCAGAAGCGTCTCATGCTTAATCTCCGTAACAATTAGAACCGACTTGGCGACGAATTCCAATCCATCGCTTATCATTGGCTTGATTTGTGTTCAGTGATCCCGACATAACTTCACCTCTGCCTGTTAAGGGTCAACTAATTCCCTGCCAGTTGAGATTTTTAATCATGTGATGTGTCGTTTCAATTGTTTGCTCTGATATGCGTGTGAACTAGCTTGAAAGCTGAGGGTATTCCCTTAATAAACACTGCATTGTCGTTGTTTTCAGTTACATTTTTACACAGGTAGGGGTGAATTGGAAGGATATTGAAAATCCCTTTTATTGGTATTGCACGTGCAGCACAATCACACGGCCCAACCTCGTTCTCAAAGAGACCCTGGGTACGAGGTTGTCGCACGGCCGTGCTTTCAATTCCCATTCAGTCCTTTTTTTTCTCTCTCTCTCTCTTTGTCAACTGAATTTGCTTCCCTCACAGCGATGATGTTCCGCTAAGAAAACTGTTTCAAATCCGCAGTTACAATATACAGTTTAGCTTTCATAGATTCTCTTGCAAATTAAATGTTCACATTTTTTCTTCAGGTTTGGATAAAATAGAATTTCTTCAACAGCACGAAAACGAGGAAATCTACAAACTGGCCTTTGGAATGATCGATCAATACTTCTCTAATGACGTATGTATTTGTCTTAAGAACTCCAAAAATATATGTAACTTGGAGCGCTATGTGCGCACGGTGAATTTGCTTCCTCAAGAAACTCTTGAAATTTCACTTGCGAAGTCAATGAGAGCAGTTTGCTGGTATCACCAGCTCACATCTGTCAGTTTGCTTTCATTGTTGTTTTGTTGGTGGTACTGTTTGTTTGTCTGTTCTGCTCTCCTTTTATCATTTCTTTGGTGCTGTAACGTTTGTACGCTTGGATGGTCGATGGAATTGTGTCGAGGATGAAGATTGGCGCCCGATTGTTTCATTCTCGCGTTCCGGTTGATTAGGCGTTGAATAGATTCGGTAATTCTCACCAAATCAGTCATTTAGTGTGGATAGAATATATCGACATATATTTGACCCTTCCTAAAACCTTCTTTCAGGAAAACACTGTTTGAGTTCTCTCCTTTTACTACTACTACTTCTACTTCTACTTCTACTATTGGTAGTCAACTAGCCTGCGCAGGCTAGTAGTCAACAAAATCGAAGTAAAATCCAAATGATTTCTCCGATCCTGGACCGTGTTCAGTCCTTGTGGCTCACTTAAAACTCGGCTATTTTTGAACAGTGACCTCCTTGTCGAGTAATTTCTCGTATTTTTGGGAACTTGCTTTGTATGCATAACCAGTTGCCAACAGGCCACTTGATTGTCCAAGGTAGGATGATTCGATCAATCATCCATAGCTTTCCCTTCTGTTGGTCCAGGCAAGCTGAGATTTTACGCTTGCATATTTCCTGAAAGTTCTGTGATGGACCTTCAGTTTTTTTGTGAGAAGACGCAAACATTTTGTCATTGTTTTTCTTTTATGTATTTCTGGCTTCCCATATCATGGGATATTACTTTAAGAGCTCAAGTTATTATCAAGTTATCTTGCGTGTAGACTGTCGACACTATGAATGGTAGAACGGAAAAGAAAATTATTTTTGTATGTCTTGAGTAGCTTTAACTTTTTGAGCTGTACCTTGGCATAGAGCAAGTATTCCAATAACTATTTAGTACTTACATATTTTCTTTTCATGTTTCTCAGGCTGACAACGGTGAAGAAGAGTTACTTCCTCAAGAGGTGGATGGACAGTTTGAATTCCAGGCTAAAGATAACCTCCCTCCTGGCGGCTTCAAGTTTTGAAGCTCAATTGCTATCGATAAAAACTTGACTAACCAAGTAGAGTACAAGCGAGCGAGCGAGCGAGCGAAAACACGAACGAACGAACGCTAGAGTGTGCGAGAACTAAACACAACAGCAAGAGGAGTGAGCGAGCAAGCAAGCGAGGGAGTGTTTCGCCGGTTTATTGTCCTATCCCGTCCCCACCCCCCTACCATCATTTGGCCAAAGCAACTTGGCTGTTAATTACGAGTGGTTTTAATTTTGTCGGAACTTGGTGAAAAAGAGTTGCGAGAAGAACTCCCCTAGCGACAGCCAATGTCCGGTTGGTATGCAGCACATTGCCGGCCCGCGGCATGGCTGTGATAAAGACATTCTCGGTGATACCAGAACCCACTGAAGAGGATTAAATGAAATCAGTTTGTACAAAGGTCTTAGCTGATACAATGAGTTTTATGAAGATCGAGTTGAATGTTATTTGCGTAATCTTGGGCTCAGAACACGGACTTATTGTTGTCTAATTGAGCCCGTAAGCAATGCAACAAGCGACGTCGAGGAGGATATTGTCCCAATCGTTTTAGAAATCGGAAGGAAATTTTCGTGCTTTTGTTTGTACTATTTACTACAAATAAGTCAGTAAGTGTCGTCTTTAGTATGCAGTCTTATTTTTGTATTTTTTCCCTGTTTTAGTTGTCGTTTCCTCCGAACTCCTCTCGATTTATTTTATTTTCTTGCGTTCCGACAGTTATTTTGAAAGTGTGCAAACTGTATCTAACTGTAAAGTCGCGAATTTTATCAGTAAATTTTAAACTTTTTCCCGTTTGATGAGTGTATTTATTGATTAGGGTACATATTATCCTGTTTCGAGACCCTTGTATCATCATACAATGGGCTGTCTACCGAGTGCCTGTGTCTTTTGTTTGAAGCGGATATTGAAAACTCTAGAAGTCAAGAGTGTGTTTACTAGTTTCCTTCGCGGTTGAATGAAGACAAACATTGTTACAAGATGCGTTTACGGTCCGCGTTAAGATAACCAGTTAAAACTTGAAATCAAGCTGGAAACATGAAGATTTCCTTACAGAGTGATGTATCATTAATTTCAAGTGATAATCAAAGAGGCCTTATTTTTCGTTTGCATAGTTGCAACGAGATTAAGTAATCTCGAAAGCTAAGCTCGCTTTGAAGTTTTTTTTTTCTTTTAATTCCTGACACTTTTAAAACTGTCCGACGACCTGACTTTAATAGCCTTGATTTGCACCGAGTTGTTGTGGGTGCATATAACCTCGTTAATGTACGTACATAAAGCGATAGTGGATAATGATTTTTGCAATAACACATTTGTCGGTGCCTTTTACATGTAAGACAAAAAGAAACTTCAACGCAATGGTTTATTTATAAACTCGATTAATTTGGCGCGAGCGCTTGGCTTGGCAAAATATCGTTATTATATTATCGGTGTTGATTCCGATCCCATTCACACAATTACTATTAATATTCAGTAGCTTATTGTTCGTCTGTTTGCTTTTTCTTTCTTGTTTATATTCCTGTGAACAACAAAATGATTGCTTAAAAAGCGTTGGTGAAGTCCCTGCTGGAGGCTCGTTATGTTATAAAAATTGTTAGTAGTTGTCCTCAAACTATTGTAGCTTTGATATCGAAGCCGTGTTGTGGCTTGAAAAATGTTTTGGTTTGCGGTCACAGTGATTTTGAGGGCTTATTAGTTTAATTAAATTGGAATGATTTGGTTATAAAAAGACATTTTATTATTATGATAATCAGGCATGCGGCGCTTGCATTAGGTAAACAAGTAATAACGCCAGTTTGATAAGGCGTCAGCGGCACACCTCAAACGCTTGAATAACTACGGCGTCTGATTGGATACTTCTCAAGGTTGTATCGATTCAATATAAACGGTATTAATTAATTAATTACAGGGACAAATGGTGATTAATTAACCCAATCAAAATGTTGAGAAGGATGCAAGTTTTCAATATTCCCTTCTTACAGGGTCATTGTTGTGGGCAGCTGCCGATATCAGCTGTTAAACTTATTTACAGTTGAATGTGGTTTTAATTTATCCTTATTGGGACAGGACATTTGAAGATTCAAAGCCCGCGGAAGAGTTCAAAATACATGCTTTTTCGCTGAGTCTGAGTCTTTAGGCGACAAGATACAAGTTATTATACCTCTATGTCACCGTCTTCACCATGATCTTGACCCCATGGAGAAAGACTAGTTCGCATTTCGTCAACAATCCTGAGTGATTATGACCGGAGACAGCCGCGAACAAACATTTTCAACAGCGGTAAGTCAACATGCTTCTTTCGCTCACTTAACCTCACCACTCGGTGTATGCGTTTGCTCGGTGATCGAGTTTCAAACGCTTGTTAACGGTAGAAAATCAAGGAACTGAAAAAGAAGTCTGGCTTCTATGGGCGGAGGGCCTAATTAGGGTCTTTCAATTTCACAGTGTTGTCGGCTATTTGATCAAATGAGACTAAACTAATTGCAAATGTAAAGAATATGTGCCCTGGATCATGACGTCTCCTAATGAACTTTAGTAGATTTATTAATTTTATTATCGACTGAGTATTTCATTGGTTTGACACCAAGAGCATTTCATAGGTGATCCGTCGGTGTGCCGGGTTTTATTAAAACACTCGCACTACTTGGCAGATCCTATTCACGGAAACTTCAAGCCTGCACGAAAATGACTGCCCGAGCGATCTCTTACACTATTGATGGTCTACTTGGTCTGAACCGAGACGATGAGTGCAAACAACGATCAAAACCCGACTCAGTGACCGAAGAAGCATCGGACGTTGGCATTACAGGAAGCATTGAGTCAGGTAGCGTGAGATTTGAAAGTTTTAGTTCACTAAACTTGAAAACACCTCACTGTACTTAACACTTCAAGAATCACCAGGAACTCAAGATGCCGCCTGTCAGAGCATTTTTACGCTTGGCCACAAAGATGTTTTTACAACTGGTGGTATCTTCTCCATGTTAACCAAGGCAGGCTGTTTATCAACATCTTGCGCTGTATCATTTTTATTGTTCTTTAAATTTAAAAAGCCTCTTTGTTGTATTTGGTACAAACAAAGGTTCAGTTTAGGTGCGTTGTAGCCGGAAAGAAGATTCACCTCCACGGCAGCGATTTCATTATTGTGGGAAAGATTAGTTGTAATTGCCATGCAAGCATTCAACACAATCACCTTAATTTTATTAATCTAATATTCACTCTTTTCTCTCCGTCCTAAATAGTAAACCACAACATCGTTCTGAGAACTTTTTTTTTTCTTCGCAGAGAGCGATTTAGACTCAAGGCTATCAGATGTGCGGGAAGGTTCATTCGAGAATGAAGGAGAAAAGGAGAAAAGCGACGATGAAAATGGAGAGGAAGACAGCAAATGCTCACCAGGAAAACGAAAACAGCGACGCTACCGGACAACATTTACAAGTCTTCAACTGGAGGAGCTTGAAAGAGCGTTCTCTAAAACACACTATCCTGACGTATTCACCAGAGAGGCATTGGCCCTGAAAATTGATCTCACTGAAGCGAGAGTCCAGGTAAATACTTTTAACATATCCCTTCTTATTCTTCAAAACAATGAAAACATTTACGAGATAATTTGCCCCGCGGGTAATTAAATAGTCCAATTTAGTTGCGGGCGAAAACCTTTTTATTGGAAAAGATAAGACGGGAACAAATTAAAGTCCGCAAATGAAAAGCATCTGGCGAAGATGAGAGATAGCCGGCTGATCATAAAACTATTACAAAAAGGAAATTAATCTCCACCATAATATTGTTAAGTACTTGAAAATTGATGACCCTTAGCAATTATTTTAATGACTGCCATGACTATTTTCAAACCTTTGCGAAAACGTTTCTTTTTCCTGCAGAGAAAACTAGTGACTAGTTGTTAGATTGTTTACAGTGCATCGCTGAGGCGGTTTGTAGATCTTAAGATGTCTTGCTGAGAACCAATTAGTTTGAAAATGTATCTAGAATGCCGAGAAAAAGTTAGCTTACTTTAATTTAAAATAGAACTTTTGTTTTTACTTTAATGTAATAGGAACTAAGTGCTTCACTATATTGGCAATCTATTATGTTTCACTCTTACTGACAACAGCGATTAACGATGTTACGACAGCTATGCAAAATTGATTATTTCTAAATCTTTCACGATTTCAACAGGAGAAAGACAGTTATCCCTCAGCCTTAGTTACATTGAGATTAGTCATTCTTTCTCTTGTAAAACTCATAACTAATCCCCGCTTCTTTAAAGATACTGTGATGATGCCAGTTTAATTTCCCATAGGTTTGGTTCCAAAACAGACGAGCTAAATGGAGAAAGCGTGAAAAGGCTCAGGGAGTGCGACTGCACGCTCCAATCGGCCTAAATAATGGCATTGTACCACCTCCGCTGTCCGGTTACACCCCAGAGCTGACCAGTAAAACTCTTGATCAAGAATGGGACGCGAGCCTTGCACCATCTTTTCCTCACCCTCCCCCATCTTTTTCTACTCTGCGTCTTCCTGTATATCCCACAGGTTACCCTCAATCTGCAAGCATGGCGCATTTTTATTCACCTTATTGCACGCCGCGGCCTACAGATTACTACCCTTCAATGCTAAATGGATCGCTCCTGGCAGCGGCCGCTGCTGCTTCTTCGACGTTCAAGACACCAGCTCTTAAATTCAATGCTTCTCGTGGCTACCTGCCTCAAAGCGTCTCGCCTATTGATTCTGACAGGAGATCAACAAGTATCGCAGCGTTAAGGCTTAAAGCGAAAGAGCATTCGGCTTCGTGTCACTTCCTTTCCCCTACTGACTGAGTTGTTACACGTCTTAAACGGATTCATTTGGTATAAACAAATGAGAACTCCAGTTTGTCCCAAAATGTGAGGCTTCTTGAAAAGTATCCTTACAATATCAATTTTTAATTAGATTCTAAAAGGACATTTCAGGTGTGAAATAATCTTCTCAAGAATAATATCTATGTTGTTTTTCTTTCCACTCAGATATCGTAATATTTCAATATTTTTGGATTGAATCACTCGTGAAAAGTGTTGAAAGTTTAAGAACTAAATAGATGTTAATTTGCTTAGGATACGCCGCAGTGCGAGCTAACCACCCGGTCAATAATTTAATAAACGTCTTTGTTTGCACAGGAAGTACAGGAGTTCGTAACACGGAATCACACAAATCACGCTTGCGAAACCATCAACGATAGCACCGAAGGACCACCGAACGCGGTAACTTTGTTTTCCCGAACACAAAAAATATTACTTTAGTAATGAAAGAGTGGAATGGGCTATGAGGAGAAGATTAGCAGGGAATTAGTCCCATTAGACGATCTATCGATGAGATAATTGGTGAATCAATTAAAGGACACTTGAAAAACGTCTCAAACTTGCCTTATTTGGAAGCGATACCAGCACACACCTGCCTTCGCAAGCTGATGGGTAATTCACTTGATCTCGATTCAGTATATGGAGTGTTTATTGGAAGCGTTTGTTCCAGATCAAATCGGTTTTCAAAGCAAGTTGTTATTAAGTTATGACAACAGCCAAACAATTTTTTTAAATGAAAACAACAAATTTGAATAATTTAATTACGCCTAAAGCAAAACAGTGATATGTAATCAACGACTTTTAATTACCGGTGTGAAATTCGATTAGCTATAATGCCTTTGATTGGCTTTAAAAATGTCTCCTTGTACAATTTGTTTCCTTTTAAAATAAATTAAACTCTCTAAAAAATTATTGAGTTATTAGCGCTTAAGACGGTGCCGCGCTTAAAAGTAAGTACGCCAAGACGGCGCCTTTTTTGCTTGTTAAATGAGATTTATAAGGGATAAAGATTTGCCATTACCGCGTGTTGGCAAAGCAAAGAGGCGTTACCTTGCAACTTCTAAAAGAAAAGAGTTTTGTCTCTCTGAGTTTATTACCATTTGAATGAATGTCATGAAATGAGTTCGGAATATTCTTTTGTTAAATTGAAATTTGTGGTTCCGTATTCATCAACAGGCAACACAAATGGGCAAAATAACCTGATCTTCGCTTTTTTATTTGAGGTTCTATGGTTTGAAGATTTGAGGGGATGCAGACAATAGAACTAAAGTAAACTAGTCTTAAACCTTTTAATTATTAGACATGTCGAGTCATTCAGGACCCTTTGTATTCACGCAAGCTGCATCACACTTTCGCAGTCTTTCAGTTTAGCAAACATTTCGCATCTAGTATTTTCAGTCATTCACGAAAAATGGGACAACACGAGAGAAACTTTGCTTTTAAGCGGTTATTCGGAACTCGAGCAAATAGCATGCATTTCTCTGAAATTTGCCCTCTTAATGTGAACGCGTGTCATCTGTAATGTACTTATTTTCTCGGTAAAATAATGTGATACATTCATTTATTACATTATGTCTCGAACTGCTCTAGTGTCGAGAAGGAAATTGCATTCAGGTCTTTTTTATATGAAAAAAACTTCATTCAGGCTTGATCACTCAATCCATGTCTGGAACAGATTGTATTTAAAAAATCCGTGTCGAATTGCTATTCGATCCACATTTAAAGATCTTAAAATCCAGATTTTCCAATCG
Source organism: Montipora foliosa (assembly GCF_036669935.1). NCBI lineage: Eukaryota > Metazoa > Cnidaria > Anthozoa > Scleractinia > Acroporidae > Montipora > Montipora foliosa. Next base: position 6,595,539 of record NC_090881.1, read on the forward strand.
AACGCACCACGCAAGATCCAATCAGACACCTTTTACTATGCTCAATTACATGAACACTTTTTCCTCTATGAAACCACTCGTGCAATATTTAGCAGTGATTGGATGTGGTTGATTGTGATATGGTGAACTTTGAGACGGTAGAGGCGGCTAGACAATGAGGGGAGTGCTAAGTCGGATAACACTCACCTTCCCCACCCCCCTCCCGCTTGAAGAAGAACAATAATTTATACCGTACAAAAATCAAGATGACATTGTCTTCTCTCAGTTGGTGTTAGCTTTACTCGGTCTCCACAAATTTATGCCTCTTTTTGCTCATTTTTGTACATGTTGTTCAATGGAACAAAATACAGGATTCGATTCTTCGGGTCGCGATTTTCCTGCGCCTGTTCAAGATTTCATTTGCCAATTGTAATTTTATGGTTCTGACAAGACGCTGTAAGTTGGTTAAGAGTATCCTCGAAACAACTCCTAAACGATGAGCAGGAAAGCTGAAGCTCGAGTCAAGGATTCAGTTATTGGAATCTCTATCATCAGCTTATGATTAACGCGCATTGCATCACACTCGTCACTACAGAAATGTTTCCGCTTTCCTTTGTCTGCTGTTTTAATTCCAATGAAACGAAAATCAGCGAACTTAAGGCTTTTATAATTTCTCGTCTATAAGTTGTCGTGCTACGTCGCGTGGTACGCAATCATCAGATTTTTCTCACGAAAGGTTCTTCATAGAACGTTTCTGTTCCGCGACCTCTTGATTCAGAGGCAGTCGCTATGATCATCCCCAATGACACTCAATAAGGAAAATCTACTTACACGTTGTAGGCATGAACGGAAACGAGTTTTTCATATTTTCATCGCACGGAATAAAATGACTGGGAAATACATCTTACAAGGCTAATCTTTTATATTTTTCCTCTGTTTCGGGGAAAAAGAAAGAGAAACAGAAACTTGTATCAACTTGTAAAACATAAGAAGCACCATTTTGATCTTAACATAATTTCCACGATCGCACTTTGCGTGATGGTCAGAGTTCGAAATGGAACTGGATATGAAACACAAAACTAAGTCTGATTTACGGAATAAACACCGTCAACCTCGATTTCAAGGCTTTTCTTTGCCGAGAGTTGGCCCTGGGAACGAAGTAGCGAACTGCGCCAATATTTCTCGGTCATACTTTGTGTTCTTTCTCAAATTGTCTACAGTCATTAAAACTGTCAAGATAAACCTGATTGACTCACACTCAGACTTTGACCCAGGAAAACATTGTACGTGATGGCTTTCACTTGCTTTACAACACTTTTCCGCGACATGACCGTACGCAAATAATGACATTTACATATAGATCGTATTGGGAGATCACTTGTCTGAAACCACCGTTCGTG
>NC_090881.1:6601917-6614417 GCF_036669935.1 Montipora foliosa
TCAAGCTCTAGTTTCCTCACGAAATTTGTTACAAGTACCTCATATCGTAAGTCATCTGAGTCAGATTTTGCCAATTTTCCAATCATCTTAGGGAGTGTTTTACTTTGTTGCGTGCTGTGCATCGTGGTCTGCGTGTTTCCTCTGGTAGTAACACCAGCTTGTTCATGTTTCTTGGCTTTTTCGAATGACCGACCGAAGAAACTGGATGATCTCCGTTCTGATGGATAATCAGGTTTTGCATTCCTACCTCCTTCTAACCTCGAATTTGTTTCTTCGTTGACATGTGTTGTACCATTAGTTATAGCACCCGTAGTGAACAATGTTGCAGCTGTCTTTTCTTTGGTTGTTGTCATTATTTTCGAGGAAAACTCCTCGAAGGATTTTGCTGTTTCATCACAATCTTGAGTGTCTGACTCTTTTGTCGGAGCAAATGATTTCATCTTCTCCAGTCTCGCTTTTCTATCATTAACTGTGATGTAGTTCCCGCAGGCGGCCATTAACGACATAATAAGATCCAGCAAGTGTATGCAAACTTTATTCCCATAGTTAAAAGCACGGCCTTCTTTAAGGTTTTCGCCGTAATCTCCTCTGGCTGTAAAATAATCTATTTCTTGCTCCAGTATAAGGGTTTCAGTGACATCAGTTGTTGTGTTTAGTGGCGAATGCGTTGGTTGTACGGCATAAATTTCATCACCCGTAATCCTGGAGATGAAATTATTGAGTATGTTAACACCTGGTTGAGAAAGCGTATCGGCAAAGACCCGTGCATATTTTACAATTTTTGAACGATTAGAAATGGACGATCGCACAATCTCTGTAATCTCAATGACGTCTTTACAATTCAACGCGTTTGTTGGATTGTGTAGTGTCATACGCTGGGCCTCCATGCTATTTCTTTCTCTTTCCACTGTATTTTGCGTGAGATTACTGACAGTTATTAATTAACACCTGGTATCTGAATCTTCGCGCTTAGAGTCTGGTTTAGTTTTGCTGGTAATATCGCTGGCTACGACAAGCTCTATATTAAAAGTATGTACGATAACCTACATAACTCCAATTAATTGTTTCTACAAAAAAAAAATGGTTTGTTATCACCTCTAAAACAACGGAGAAGTATTATTTTCCGACTCATTTTGTTAAATTATTTACAACTCTTAGCGTTTCAAATAGAGAAGTAACAACTGTGTGTTTTGGTGGCCATGGACTCTTGAAACGTAATTGTTACCATAAGCAACGAGCATAGCGCCTTGTCACGAACGTGTGATCATATGATAATGTTGCGACTTTTTTTTAAGGAATGCAGAAATAAAAGAGATTAAATTAAAAAAAAAAAACACTTTCTCATTCCATGCCTGGTCTGGCTGGTCAGTTCTCTGGATAAATCTCGCCAAACAGTTTAATAAGCGAAAAACTGTTTAAATCATACGTGACAGGTGAATCTTGATTGGCGTTTTATTAATTTTTTTTTTTATGTCTGTTGACACAATTCGTTGTAACATTTCCGTTTTGCTTTATCCATTGTGTTCAGCAGTCGAATCCATGGCGACAATTTCTTGTCGCGAAAAGATTCACCTTTTTGCCGTTATGTTATGGTTCTGAGTCGACACAATTACTGCAACAAAACTTGTCTCTTGCTGTTACCTCGTCGGGAGCCGCTTTTAATAACGAGAGCTTTATTCCTCATTTCAACTTATTATTTCTTTGAAACTGTTATTATCTTTTTTTAAGACCAAAGTTAATCTCAGACCTTGCTTTAGTTTGCAGGATAATATGTCAGCAGGATTTTGAGGATATGTCGTGGTTAAAGCGACAGACACTTTCAGACTCATGCAAAAAGTTGTGGAAAAACCAGAACGTTTTTGTATCGGATTCGCTTTGGTATTTATAGTTAAAAATGATATTCGGTGAAAAAAGTTCACAGATCCGTCATGAATCCGAACGTTAAAGCAAACAAACCTTGTACCGAAAGAGATGTTATGTTTTAACCACAGTGAGCTCGAATTTTTTTCAACCTCGTTCCCAGGCTCCCAGGATTTTTTCCGAGTATCCCGAGAATTTCATAACATAGGTCGCTTTCTTTTTGTCAGAAACGGGCCGCCCAAACCCTCAGTTTGCAAAGGAAATATAACAATTTGAAGGAACACTTGCACGATAATCCCCCACATTCTTCTGGAGGAGTATATATCATCCTCGAAGTGTGTTAATTTGAAGACGTTGTGAAATGCCCAATCTGGCCGGTCAGTTCTCTCAAATGGAAAGCGTCCCTAGACTTCTGCCATTGATAAGTAAATCTCTTCATTTCATTTCATTCACCGGAGTCTACATATAACATCTCTTTCAGTGCAATCGCGAATATGCTCCATCTCGACTATTTAGATCCTAGCAGTATGCCAGGACAATTAATACATGAACCTCACTAGTTTGAGGGCCTGGCCGGCCTACGAGTCTCCTATAGCTCAGTAGAAGAGCATCAAACTGAATTCGGAAGTTCGTAGGTTCGACTCCTGTAAAGGAGCATTGGCATTTTTGCGGGGATTTTCCGAGGAGCCCCCAGTCACCGGAAAAGCTTTTTTTTTTCGGTGTGAATGGTTCTTCAAATGATTCCAAGCACTTTTGAGCGCTTGTAAAGAAAAACTATATTTGCGTTTTCTTTTATGGCTTGCGCACAAGTGAAATGTGTAAACTGCAACATTCTTCATCTCTCCATAAGTAGATAAATACACAACTGCAATTAGGTTGGTTTCTAGCTGAATTAACACCTTCCATGTTCATTTCGCCTGAAAGAAAAAACAAACAGTTTAGCGAAAACAATCGCGCGGATCGTGCGTTTACTTAATGATGAAATGAAGAACAATTTCAAACAAATACAGAGACTTTTTTTTATATTGACTCGGGAATACTTGGAAAAAATCTAAGTGCTTCTTTGAAGAAGTCGAACCTGCGACCTTCCGAGTATTACTTCGGATACTATTCTACTGCGCTGTAGGAGACGAGTGTCACAGGTCACAGGTCATTGTTTTACCAATACAGAAAGTATCCTAAACATTCATAAAGGCTAACCTTAAGCCTAAAAACTTTTGTTTAGGCCTAATTAGGCCTAAGGTTAGCTTTGTGAATGTTTCGGATACTTTCTGTGTTGGTAAAACAATGACCTGTGACCTATGACCTGTGTTTTGTACCTTGACTCGCCAAGGCGCTAAAACGGTTAAACATGACGAGGAGATGAGCATTGATACCATCTTGCTGGAAAGTGACCTTGAAATGAGTAAATCTCATGCTAATGTGGTAAGGGACAGTCCATTGGTCCATAAGAATGACCGGGTCGGGAAAAAACCGAACGGGCTTTGAAAAATTTCCTGTCCGTGGCAACGGGCTTTGCGTTTTTTTTTTCGTGAACAAAGTGACTGGGTTTGAAAAAAAACTTGACTATACACGATAATTAACCTAAAACTGCGGCAGAAACGTGGCAGTTGTTTGGGGAGAATAACACGTGGAACCAGTATTTGTATCAAAAGATCAGATCCTAGCTGTTGCAATCACTTGTAATTTGGCTGCTGTAATCCACTCGTAAAGCCTTTCCCTGACGAGTGGGGGTGAAACAACGGCCCCCCCCGAAGCAGATCTGGAGGAAGTAAAACGATGATTTGATCCAAGCTTTTTATCAAATTATATTGCTCCAAAGAGTTGTCGAGCACTCTCTGAAGATCGACTGAAACCATTTCACTTATATATTTCACTTATATATATCCTACAAAAACATTAAATAAGAAATGAATAAATAAATCACTATCGTTAAAACTAAGAACACTGTTCTCAGGGTAGTGATATCCTTCATACTCTTACATGTCCTTTTGAGGATCTTGTTTGCTTTACTAGTTATTTTATCAACGTGGGCATTCCAGGACGACTTGCTACTGGTAATTAGGCCAAGGTCAGAAAATTCAAAAGTCTCTCTAGGGTGTGATTGTTTATTTATAGGCCAGAATGAAAAGGTGTTGTGCGAGTTACCCGTTAATTGTAATTCCATAACAGACAAAATGACAAATAAACTCAACTCTGATGTTGTTATATTGGTCTTTCTGTTTCTTCCTTGTTGCCTTCAGGGGTACCCCACGAGAATATAGTTCAAAACCACTTAAACATAGCATTGTTAAACGTATTTTAGTATTTAAACGGTAGATACGGTATATATGTTATTCACCGACCTTGCTCGGTCCGTATTGGGAAAAACTGTGCCCGAGGTCTCGAGTACGGCCCGAGGCCTGCCGTACTCGAGACAGAGGGCACAGTTTTTCCCAATACGGACCGACCAAGGCCGGTGAATAACATTTTTATTTATTTCTAAATTCTATTTTTAGAAGGTAGGAGAAACTGTTAAGAAAAGTTGGAAAAGTCATGTTTCTATTTTACACATTGCCTCATCAACGCTATTGCGGGGGAATATATTAAAAAGTATTTGCATGTGAAAAGATTTCCCCGCATTAGCCTCCATTGCAAGCTAGTTCCATTCCCATACTGAGAATACGAATATGGTCTATTGGTCAGGAATATTTTTACACTGTGTGACGTTTCGCTTTCAAAAGTCAACAAACTTGGCGAAATGTAGAAGAAGCCATTTCAATGTTTTAAGCGAGAAAGTGACATCATTGCTCTGACTCTGCGCTTAACGTAGTTGATTACCATGACCGTGGTCAGGAGATAGGAAAATACTGCCCGCTCCCGGAACCAATCAGATTGCAGGCTTCTCAGGATACCGCCCGCTCACGATCAAAGAAATAAATAAGCATATTTTAATCCCCTAAAAATTTTTCATCTGTTCGGATTTCCTACTGAGTACTGAGCTGAAAGTCTAGTGATCCGAAAATTATAGGTATCAAAACTTACTTTTTCGAAAATTTCAGCCAGAAAAAGGGCTCCCGAAACGCTAAGTTCAGTCGTTCTCTATTCATAAATGCAATCCTACTAGAAGAAAGTCACGAAGAATACAGAGCAATTGCAATGTTAGTTTTTGTAACGTAGTTGTACATGCAGCAATTGTCAGATTATGGGAAGAGCGGAGGAGCCAAGAAATTGAGCGAGTCAAAAATAAGCATATCGAGGTTACTAGCGGTGAATGTGGCGAAGAACCCAAATGCATCACCCAGCAACCTGGGCTTCATCCAGGGTGTATAAATAGATGGGTCCTTCAAACAGAAGATAAACAGACATATTTCCTACGATTGCATATTGCCTAAGTTGGCTCGATGGTGCTGGGGCATTTTAGGAAAGGAGATAAGAGTGGTTCCTCCATTTTGTTCAGTGATGTACATAAGAAATTTTTATCCACCACCGGGGCCAGAGGAAGAGTGGGCCTTTGAAGACTTCCGTTATGCAGATGAATGAGAAAACGGGTTTTAAACCTGTCCATGAATTAAATAAACAGAATAATGCATAAAACAAGTTTGTATCTTTCATGGTTTGGGATTCCCATAGTTCTGTATGCCCATTATGGCAGGTTACCACAACTGATATCATGCTCCCAATTGTTTTCCTTTTTTGGTCAATGATCACGCCCCACATTTTGGACACTTTTTCAGTAAATTGTTCAAACAGGAACCAAACAAAAGACTTTTTTTCACTGTCTGGACAGCCATGTTCAAATTCATCTTCAGACGACACTATCTCATCATTGGATAACGATTTTTCATCATCTGGTAATAGCCATTGGGGATCTAAACTTTCAGCATCATTGTTATCCACATCATCATCATGTGTATCCATTTTATTATCGACAAGGACGTCATGCATAGGTGGTAAGGGGATTGTATCAAACCTCTTAATGGCATAGGTTAGAAAAATTACTGTGGGTGTATCAATGGGATTTGGGGGTGCTGCCATGGCATGGTCATGTTTCAGTAGACAAGAGGTTTGGAAATAGAATTCAAATAAAAAACATTTCTCTTTGAGATGCTTAGTTTGTAAGTCGCTTTAATACTGCATTCACTATCAAGCGCGGTGCGAGTCAACAATTAAAACAAGTGATTTCAGAGAGGGTGGGAGAGAGAGAGGAAAAAAATAAAGAAGTTTTTTACTAGCAAAGGGTCGGTCTGTATAGCAAAACACTGTGACATCGGTCTTGAAAAAGCTACCCTCGGCCTGCGCCCTCGGGCAGCAATTTCAAGGCCTCAGCTGGCAAACAACATATATGTATTTTGAAAATTGGGTGCATATCACTGTGAGAATTTAAATTACAACAAATGGTATATTCTAAATATTTGATTCCGGTGCTATGGATTCATTTGGCATGGCCATCCTCAAGGAACTTGTGTACTTCTGAAAGTATTGTCGAGATATAGTGCACATCTTCATATCCACCGATCAGTAAAAAACATTTGCTTATTAGCCACTTCGGAACAAATACACTATTTTTACCTCGTTTCCATGGTCCAGTGGTCATTGCCACCACCTGTAATGAAGATTATCTGGGTTCGGGTATTCACTACATACACAGTCGAACATCATGAGAATCGCAATGTCAGGCCGATGTGAGAAGGACAAACTTCTCTCTTTTCTTTTATTTAGTGCTAAATTAACCATACACCACAGTACTTTTGCAGGCCCGAGCATAGGCTACTTGTAGCCTCTTGTTGTCAATAATCGGGACAACAAAATTGTCATTTCCTAAATGCAAGCGAGGCTGTGATGTCACATTAGACAAAGCGTAGAAGATGGCGGAAGATGTCAACAGTGATGTCCAAAGCAAGAGCGTGTCGTCTCTCGAGCTAGAAATCGAGTCAGATGGAGCCATACGCCCGTTTATGTTCGAGCCACAACACAAGACGTTCTCAGAAGAAGACACTGTCGAACACATCTGCAGATCAACCAGAAAGGCGAGAATGCAACGCCGACAGGACTATACCATCTCGTCTGGTGCACCTGCACTAATTGCCAAGTCATGCCCACGCAAACCGAAAGTATTTGTTGCCAGCCGGAGATGGACTTTCTGGGATACCGTTTAGACCTTGACGGTAGAAAGTTAACTTTATTTAATAATAACATTTTATTACAGACATTTACTTTACAGAATTTAAACGCAAGCAATTTATGTCAATTTACGAATTTGCGACTAAAATAGTGCCTGGTTATTGTTTCTCTTTTTGCAGGAACGGTGCACAAGTGCATAAGTAAGCACGAATCGTTTAGTCCTGTTTGTTTGTTGCATCGTTAATAACAGCTCTTGCTGGCCTTTATCAAGTCCGGAGCGATCGACCAGAAAATCCTCGCGCAGAATGCGTCAGTGCTTAGGGTTAGAACGAACCCTTGAGCAGGATACTCGCATTTACATAAATTTACATCAATTTGCACGATTTAAATACAGTTTTACTGCTTTATTTGTCTTCGTTAGACAATGAATTTACTCTGATTGGCCTTTTAAAACAGTGCGTGCAGAGCCGAGGAACTCGTGGAGTTCTAAAAATAGAAAGATACGCGCAAAGATTGACTCAGAAGGACGTGTATGAGAGAGGCAAGCTCCTACTCATGGGCTCCTGCCTTAGTCCCGTAAGCCCCCGCGCGGATCGTACATACATCATTACAAGAGTGCAACTTTGCACTCAAAATACCCTTGAATATCGATCATAGACGTTTTGCACTGGTTTCCTTTTTTAGCCACTTGTTCTAAGAAGCTCCGCCTTTAACGAAATATGTATTAGTCAACATTTCTTTAATAGTACCTGTGCCAAATGTGTGACCAGAAAACCATAAAGGCAAGCTGCGTTGATATCCTCTAAGACACTGTATTACATCTAGAGCTACAAGCTGAGAGAATTCCTTAGCTACTAAACTGAAAAAAAAAACCGATCAGCAAATTCAACATGTAAAACGCTGGTATAAACGGGTGATCAGTTAAGATTAAATTAAAAATAACCTTATGCACTACATTTGTGTTGTGTCTTATCTGATTCCATTAAAAGTTCAATAGTTTTAATTTTAAAAATTCTCAGCGTTCCACAAGCACGCAGTTCTTTGGGGAGGTCATTCCAATGTCGAATGTTGACTGGCCCATAGCTGTTTCATGTATCTTGGGAGAAGAAGTTCCCTACTATCTCTGAGGGCTTTACAGAGAAGTTCTGATCTCAACGCAAAATACCCTTGAAGTTGCCTGGGACAGTGATAATCATTTACGATTTTATTTACTCGTTGGAGACGTAAATAACGACGTCTGTTAATTAATGTTAACAGGCCAAGTCTCTCCCTCATTGACTGTGTGCAAGTTAAGTGATTTGTTCCCAGAATTATTCGCATTTCCAGACGATCGGAGTTCTTCTTGCTGCAAAAACCCCATACGATGCAGCCATAGTCTAAAATATGTAAAATTGCCATTTTATAAGTTTCAATAAAATAGCAGGGCGACTGAAGAAAAGATGAAATTCTATTTAAAGGTTTCAGGATTAAAGGTTTTAGGATAAACATGACACATAATTGTTCCATGATAATGATTCGTCTACCACCACGCCAAGATACTTAAAATGTCTCTGCTGTTTTAATATAGAGTCTCCGTAAAAAATATTAATATCTCGGTTGATTTTGAGTGCTTTGTCGGACGCAATAATCGTGGCTTCGGACTTTTTTGTACTACAAATGAGGCCATTCCTACAAAACCAGTGCCTGACGCTCTTGCGGTCCTTTTTGACTTTAAACACAGCTAAATCAATATTCTTCTATTTGGAATGCATCTCAGTATCGTCTGCGTATAGGTGGTTTTCACGTTACGTCATCGCCGCCATGTTGGTGGACGAAAACAAAAGATCTTTCATTAGCTCCTTTTGTTCGTCCACCAGCAGTTGTACATTGCAGCATTGTTATCTGTGTCTCTCGAGATTGATTGCAAACCACCTATAACGAGAGAGTGGACGTATGATATGACTTTGATGTTGTTAATATGAATATTAAATAGCGTTGAAACTAAAACTGATCCCTGGGGGGCGCCAAACTCGGAAAGACGCATGGGATCTGAATTAGTGTCCTTGTAGACGACATACTGTAATCTCTCAGAAAGGTAAGTGTTGAACCACCGAAGTTCGGACTCTTTGACGCCGTAGGTTTAATGCCTTTCTCAGGTCGTCGAGAAAAACACTAACAGACTTGAGATCATTATCAATTGCTCTTTAAAGAAATAAACACCGATTAGCACACCCTAGTTTTCATGAGAATGCGAAGTACAACGGAAAAAAAAAATCACCTACCTGAAGATCTCGCTCATAGTTGCCTGCAGTAAAATGATCGGAACTGACAAAACAGTTGCCAGGCTTTCCTAATTTACTGAATTTACCCTCTCATCTGATCTTATCGAACCACCGTTTTCTTCGATTTTCATCCTCAGATAGCTTGTGAAAGGTAACCCGTCCTTTGTCGTTTTTGAAGGTGTTACTGCAGTCAGCGGCGACGCAGTGAACCATAATTAGGTTCGTTGTTTTGATCCATCGAAGTATTACACTTGTACCAATGTCAAATCAGCCTTTGTCTAATGCTACGTCATAGCCTCGAAATCACTCCTAACCTCCAAGATGGCGGCCGTCGGTGATCAAGAGCCGTAATTTTGAACGATCTTGAAGCCCTCTTACTAAAATTCAAGGTGGCGGTTCAACAAATGACAGCTATTTTTGATATTCTGAACATATGGGCTTTCGTTCAGGGTTTCTAGACCCTTGTTTTCCTTTAAAACAACCCACGATCTTCGATCTTTCGCTGCTCATCACAGCCCAGGACAGGCAAACGGCTTTATCATTGGCTTCAACATCCGTTCGAGCTTGTCTGCTACACTTGATTAAACAAAACTTCGCGACAGGCCTGCTATTCAGTCTCAGATTGCAGCCGCGGTTTTTTCAATGGATTTGGACTTGGATACGCGCACACCCAACAATGTTGAAAGAACGAGACAAAACGCCTTCAACTTTCATTCATTCGCGATAACAAAACAAATGTTGAATGGTTGTTGAAGCGAAGTTTAAACGCTTTCATTCACTCATTCTACTCATTCAACTTCGATTCAACATGTTTCAACGAGGGTTGAAAGGGGGGAGCAAACAGTTTTAACGTCGCTGTTCAACAAAATCGAAGGGATGTTGAAGCAAACTGTGTTGAAGCTGTTTGCCTGGTGTGTTATCGTTCTCAAAAGATATTGCGGAAAGTCTCTAAAGACACACAAAAGTGACCTAATACTACTATATACTATTTATGCAGCCAAGAAGAGTTACCCCGTTTCCTTACTTATGAGCGAAGGCTTTATTCTCCCTTTTTCTCGCAGCATGCAAACTGTTTCAATTTGTCTTCTTGCACGTGATACTCCTCCGGGAGTCCCACCCGCAAAGCCTCGGAGTTCTCCACGACAACCCGGCTATTCGATGTACCCCATCCATTACACATCATTAAGATAAAATGAACGACAACTAGGCGAGTCTTCCCAAGGACGTGTAAAAAGCTCAAAAATCCCTAGGGTGTGTCAGGGGACGAACCTGAATGTTTGTTGAGATCATAGAAATTTGTAACAGAAATGTGTCTTACCTAAGAGAAAACCAAGAATGAATACAGAGGACAAGGAACAATCCCTGAAGAACAACTACAAAAATCTCTTTGAGAGCATTATATTTCTAGTTCAAACGAATTTAATGACTGGTTATTCTAAACTTGTACCCATGGAGGCACGCATATCTAAGCAAGAAAATAACTTGCTGTCGGTTCATCGTGATACATGTAAACACAAACAGCAGTATCATCGTTTAGAATGAGCAACTTAGTTAACGGAGCCTTTTCATCGAGTTGAAGGCATTATTTCAAGTCAATCAGTTCTTCCTTTTGTTCTACAATACAGCGCAAATGCAACAATTGTAAGGACAAGCAAAACGCCCGTTAGACTTGCAACAATAATAAATGGGATCTTGAAGTTCTGAGGAGCGGAGTCACGCTCACCTAAAACGAAAAGAGTACGAGAAACTGAGATGTCTGTCATACAATCAGTGATTTTCGTCACATTTGCTTGATTGAATTGTTTCTTCTTTGACAATGACTGTTAATGGTTAGCTAGTCGGGTCAGTTGAATAAGTCCTTACCGTAGGTGGCTGGTACTTTTACTGTGGATGCCGAGGTTGCACTGTCGCCTTCTGTAAATAGAAATAAGTAGTTCCAGCAACAATCAGTGAGCCACGAGTAGACATGGAATATTGTTAGCAAAAATTTGCTAGCCTGTGTACAGCCGCCTGCTCTCCTCAAACATCGGAGAGGAGCGTCTGTGATTTTCTGTTGGTAACGGCAAAGTGTAAAAGATGGACTGGAATTTGTACAGGTTAGTGAATGACACGATAGTCTCGTTTTTGGATCATGTTCGCAAAAAGATTGGCTCTGCTTTGTTGACATTATGTTCAAATCCAGTCCAGTCTTTATTTTACAATATGGCGTTGGCAATCGTGTTCAATACCACGTGCTTTTTCCCGGGAGGTGTGGAAAAGGATTTGATTGGTTATTACCCCCCTATCATTACATCATTGAAACATCGAGTTTTGATTGGCTTTTACTTTTCCAAACAAATATTTTCCGTTTACATTAACAACATCGTGAAAGATTCTACGCTGAGTTCGTGTGTACTTTTGTGCAGGCATAGTCGAAGAGGTTTTACTCTTAATTACGAGCGGAATTGTTATCTATGGAGTGTTAAGTGGCAATCGATTTCACGTACATTTGAAGGAATTGTTTATCAGCGATCAAGAAACCAAGAGCACTCCTAACGAATCTTCACGTAGTGAATAGCACGATTCAAAAGATTGCTCTCTCGAAAAGGTCTTCCGCTATCTCCTTACCAGCCGATGTAATCCCAAACCCTTCCTCGGACAAGTCTAGCCACTCTCAAGAAAAATCTACAAAGCGTATTGCGCTGGAAGATTTGAGATTACGGTTGAGATCGGTAACGATCGGGGCATGGGCAGCCCAAGTTCGCGTCACTAGAGAGCGTGTAATAATTAATTACTAATGGTAAGATGACCTTTGAGTGCAAGCGGTGTTGCGTTACAGGCAGCCGTTGAGAATTAAAAAGGGGTTACAAGACTTTGTATGGAAATAAAATACCGTCGATTACGAAGCCTAAAAAACGCACAATTTAACGTTCATTCAATAAAATGAATAGGACTGACTCACCTCAGGTGTATTCTTGTCCGTTTTGGTGCTTATTTTACCGTTTCGGGAATTCCGTGTTTTCATTGTTCTAAGACGAACTCAAGGCTGCACACTAAGATTTCGACCGTAGTCAGCTCAGAGGCAGTTTGCGCCTCGAAAATCCATCCCAGCCGCGATTTTTTCACGCAAAGCTAAGGCCCCATCATTTGCGAACCTCGGTGAATGTTTCGTCGTCAAAAATCCCCACGCACTTAGCTGGAAACGAGCATTTTCTGCTTCCGATTCCACGATAGCTGATGAAAATAACAGCTGATGATTTCCAAATTGGTCACGGAGCTTGGGTCCGAGGTCAAATT
>NC_090881.1:6621917-6636917 GCF_036669935.1 Montipora foliosa
ATCGCATTTCCACAGCTTTTTATTGACGTTCTTGTTTCAAGTGAGTTCAACAACCTTTTCGCTGCAGCTAGATGTTTTTTTTCAGTTTCCCGTTCGTAACTACAGTAGTATAACTTTCTTTAGGTGGTTTTCCTAACTATTAGCTCTTGTTCTGCATAATGCTACATCTAGTTTGCATTTTCCTTCGTCTTTTGGAAAGAAAGGTGCAAATTATTTCTCGAAATTTCAGTCGACTCTTGTTTTGATTTGCGCAGTTCGAATGGAGCCCATTGAATAACCTCCTCACCATTTCGAATTTCCAAAAAAAAGGTTATTACAAAATGAAATAAAATGCACAATGTACCATGCAGCGAGACATACGAAGTAATCACGTAAATCAATTTATTACGCACTCAAAAAATGGGCTTCGGCAGGGGTTAGTTTTGGCCATATGTATGGCAAGAGGTGGTTTTCACGTTACGTCATCGCGGCCATGTTGGTGGGCGAAAACAAAAGATCTCTCACTCGCTCCTTTCGTTCGTCCACCAGCAATTCTACATCAAGGCATTGTTATCTGTGTCCCTAGAGAATGGTTTCAAACCACCTATTCACCTATTCCGACCTGCTTCAAAATCTGCGAGGTATGGTAAATCAGCTCTTATTGCACTTAAATTAAGACTAGCAAGTCTATGTTAAGTCCTAATTGAGCCCAAAGGAAAATTAGGGCCAGGTTAGGGTGTATCCGATTTAGCTTTTACGTGGATATATGACTAGTTGTTATGCCTCGGTGCATCTCATAATGTCTAAACATAACATAAATAACTATGAATTCAAATGTGTTTTTGCTCACATTCAAGACAAACAATCGTCCAATAATAATAATAATAATAATAATAATAATAATAATAATAATAATAATAATAATATTTAATATTTCTTAGGCGCAAATTAACATTTGAATATGATCAAATGCGCCTTACAAAGGAAAAAAAATGTAAAAACTAAGATTAAAAAACAATTTAAAAAAGTTAAAAAATAGTTATTTACAATTCTGGATATAATAAAAAGACTAAAAAATATATATATCTATAAATATCACGAGCTTTTCATAGTGTAAGCTGCTGTAAATGTGAACAATTGGGCACAATTGTAACAGACAATTGGCCAGAAGTGAATCTTATAAACATGCGAGGTGATCAACAACACAGAAGATTGGCAACACCACACCACTTACGCATGAGGAACGATATTAAGACAACTAAGCCAAGGGAAATTCTGAGAAACTTCAGTTCAACCATTGTGTTCATCAGATCACGCTCACCAAACGGTCTCCTACAAATGTAATTGCAGAGAGGATATCCATCATATCATATGCAAATAATTACAAGTTATTAATTAATCAGGAATAAAATGAAATGCAGTTTTGTTTTTACGTAGCCACATGTCAGTCGGCCATCAGCAGGGTTGGCGCAGTGGTGAAGGCACTCGGCTCCCACCAATGTGGCTGGGGTTCGATTCTCACACTCGGCGTCATATGTAGGTTGAAGTTTGTTGTTTCTCTTCACTGCTCCAAGGGGTTATTCTTCGGGTACTCCGGTTTTCCCCTCTCCACAAAAACCAATATTTGATTTTATCATTCGATGTATTTTTCCTTGCTTTTCATTTACCCAGAACCTACCACATGACCCGCAAATAACTGCCTACAAATAAGTAGTTTGCTGCAAATATTATCCTGCTCATGGCACTTCGCATTCCTGAGCTTTCAGAAAGTGATTTAATTGTTGGGAATTGTAAAAATCAAAGGCATGACAAATGATAAAACAATTGTTGAACTCGGTTATCGCAAAATATCGTGATTTGTCAGTGTATCGCAGATCAATTATTTGCCTCAGCCTTCGGCAACTCTTCTGCTTGCCACTGAGAAATCACGATATTTTGATTGGCTATAAGCACGCAACTAATTCTTGCTTGCTCTGTTTCTCTTACGTCATACCTACAGACAACAGATTTTACATATGTAGAATGACGTCATACCTACAGTCAATAGTTTTATGCATGCAGAAGTGACGTCACCTAACACACTAACCAGCAGAGAAGAGGAAGAAGACTCTGCCAACCACAGAAACATTCTTTGAGTTTCCGCTTATCCAAAGAAAAGGATGAGTCAGTCTTCTTGTCGTTACAAGTGCAGCTCAGGAATATGCATAATAAATCAATAACGATAAATTATCAAGGCCACAGTTTGTGTTGTACGCCTCGGCCTTCGGCTTCGGCAGATAACACAAACTTTGGCCTTAATAAATACCGCTATCATGCTCAACCTCGTCCAATAATTGTTAAACGATTTGAGTTAATTTCGTTAGTGTCCCCAATTAGTTTCATCGGCTTAAATAAACTTATTATTATCACTATTATTTCCACAACGAAAGAAAACGTTTGCATGAAAATAAAGTTGAATTTCTAGAGGAATTTATGGTTTTCCTAAGATACCCTTTAATCCAACAACTTGGCCGCGATCGCAACCTTTTTTGGCTTTGTACAAGTAAATGAGAGAAGGTAGGTTTTTTCAAAAGGAATATCATAAAGCTTAATTTTATGCCGAAATGAGTAAGGGTGTCTAAAACACGGGAAACATTCAACAGGTCATGTCGAGAAGTCCCTGCTTCACGGATGAACAATTTAAGCCAAACGTTTGCCCAAGAACTGAAACAACATCTTTGGAGTGACTAGGGTTAGGAGACACATTTGTTGTTGTTTATTTGTTTGTAACACAGTGACATGTACACTGATCCGTGTTTTAGACCTGCCGAATGAAGTGCTATCTTTATTCCCATGTAATTCATGTGACAATTGGTTCTTGTAACGGAAAGAGGCACACAAAAGGACAAAGGAAAACTCTGACAATGGTGGGAATTGAGCCCTGGTCCTTGCTTGGGGCCATTTCCATAACCAGGGCTAACGCTCATGAGGAATACATGGGAATAAAGATAGCACTTTAAATTACTAAGGGTGCATTCCTTTTGGATGATCCGAAAAATGATCACTGATCCAAGATCACTTGGATCATGGTGCATCAAAGGAACTGAAAAATCCTTTCCCAGTGTGGTTCCTTGATGCGCCGTGATCCAAGTGATCTTGGATCAGTGATCCCTTTTCGGATCATCCCAAAGGAACGCAACCCTCATGTACATCCCAACGGATTTGTCACGCAATGTTACTTCCAGAAGAATGGACGTCACTCAGTTTGCGGGGGTCACGCAGTACTCTGACCAACAAAAGTCAACCACTGTCATAAATGGCGACCACTTTTACATTCTTTTGTATTTATGTTAATTAGTCCTGCTGCTCTAATTTTGAAACAAATATTCTTTTGAAACCTTATCGTAGTGAGGCTAGAAAGGCTTTTTAGCCTTAAAACAAAAGAATATTTTATTTGGCCGCCATTATCATAAGAGGTCTATTTTACCGCTGCGAAGGTCGCAGTTACGTAATGTGAAACCGATTTCTGGAATAAGAACCACGCATATTCCGGGAGCACGCTGAAACAGCACAAAGGGAAGTGTCGTTGCGAGCCAACCCGCAGGACGAAATCAAGTAAAAATGGAACTTTGAAATCTTCACATTGAAATGTTTCGTAACTCATGACCCAGTTTAGTCACTTGAAACATCCTCTAAGGAAACGACACCGGTTGTCTCAAATTCCTTAAATTGGTCCTGTTTCAACAACGTGGACTTTTTACTACCAACAGAAAGAATATTACTTAATGGTGATCATGAAACACGTCAAATTAAAACCTTTTTTACCCTCATGAATAGCGGCCATATTGTTTTGGTGTAATTGAAAAAAAGGTGCACAAAAGGAAAGTCAAGAGAAAACACTCTGTAAAGATTGAAAAAAGTGAGACATTAAGTGGAGTATTTGGTGATTTGTGCGTTCTGGCCGCTATTCCTACTTTGTGTTGAAAAAAAAATGTGTCAAGGACAAATGCACACTGTTTGCTTTAAAAACTTAAATAATACTTCGGTGTCATAGAGTAACTTGCCTGACAAGCAACACTTTCCCAAAATATCACCGAGCACACAATAGAGATAACTTTCCAGCAGGCCTCTCTGAAAACCAAAACAATTATTGAGGAGTATTAACGGATAAAATAATAATCTCCCTTTTGGGTTACTTTTCACGTGGTCGGCATCAACAGTTGAAATTCCAAATTCCAGCAAAATTAGCAAATGTCATTGCTATTTCAAAAGAGTGCTTCTTGCTCCACATGTGATAAGGTAAAATGTTGTAATAAAGCATTCGCAACGCTCTTCGTACCGTACATGGGACACAACACCAAAGCAAGGAAGCTTAGTTTACTGTCAAAGTCCATTACAAATAATCAATACTTGGCAATTAAAATACATTGCCTACTTAAAAAACACTGAAGATCTAAATTTCAAATGGAAACGAAGAGCGCATAGCTTGTGTCCTATTTACAACGGGTGATGCAACTATTAAATGAAATTAGAATTATATTACAAAAGTTGAAGAAGTGGCAATTTTAGCACTGAACCATGGTTT
This sequence comes from Montipora foliosa, assembly GCF_036669935.1. NCBI lineage: Eukaryota > Metazoa > Cnidaria > Anthozoa > Scleractinia > Acroporidae > Montipora > Montipora foliosa. Next base: position 6,626,461 of record NC_090881.1, read on the forward strand.
TGATGCTAATTCCCCATCCACTTCCCCTAACATAATTTAACAGCTTGCTGGGGTCTGCGGGGCAAAACCTACCTTATGAGAATATTCTTCCTTGGACCACTCAAACGGAGAAATATCTCCGGTTTCCCCTTTTATAATGAATGGTGACTACACCCGAGCTAGACAATCACAACGACTGAACAAAAGCGATTATGGTATCACTTCACGCATGCTGTGGTCAAAGGTCCCATGTCAACATTTTACCATTGGCACCAAAAACGTACGAACGTTAGAACCAACACCATCGGAAGTATTTGAGATCTAAAATTCACATATCCCGGAAAAGGGTGCAGAAAATAAAAGAAAGGGGCAATTTAGGGGCATTTGAACTTTGTTCTCAAACTGGATACAATGTGTATGTAATTTCAGACTTAAGATACATATTATTAAATCATGCGTATTCAATAGTCGCGGTCGAGATGGCGTTATTAATATTAAAGTTCAATCTGAGAATAATAAATAAAATAATTGTACGTCGAAAAAAACAAATTTGTTTCAGTGTTTGGTAAACCTAACTAATGGAAAATTAGAGCGAAACAAATATCTCTTCCATTGGGACAAACATATTCAAATGTGATTTACCAATCAGCGTGAATTTTTTCCGCAGTTACATCGTTACATGTTAGCAAGCGTCGAGTGACGTGTTCTGATTCACACCCAAGTGTTAGCGCGTGTGTCGATCTCTGGCCCCAGTTGTTCAAAGGCCGGATAACTTAATCCAGTGGATAAGTCACTATCCAGAGTATAAAATATACTTCACGTTAAACATTGGCCAAGAGTTTCTCACACGCCTTTTAACTAGATGACCTATATTCACGGTCACGAGGGCAAATACTGAAATATTTGCAGAGACTGAAACTGACGGATAGTGACTTATCCGTGGGATAAAGGTATCCGGCCTTTGAACAACAGGGACCTGGATGTGTCAGTTACGCTGGTAGGTATTTTAGTTGTACACAGATATTGAAAAGTGAGACAGTGTCAATAGTCTTTTTCTCTCTTTGCATTTCTCGAAGCGGCCAACTTTGAGAGAGGTGTTGAAGCCACAAATAAGATCTAGTTTATACGTCGCGCTATCGTCGAATTTAATTCAGACGAATTTAATTCCAGGTCCTACTTTAAAATAAATTCGACGGTAGAGCGTCGGGCAAGATTTCCGCACAGGTCCCTACTTCATTATGCATACACTCCTTTGTTTCAAGAAAACAATAGCGATAACAATAGAAGTCCTTTGGACCTCTGTGTTAGAGGTTTTTTTCTAAGTCTATATGGACTTAGAAAAAAGTCTCTCGAACTTCTGTCTGAAATACGGAAAATCGAACAGTTTTTCCTGCAATTTCGGCACTTTTCCTGCAATTGTACCCATTTTTCAGTTTTAGAATAAGCGCAAGAAGTGGAGTTTCAAGCAATCGTTGTAATAGGGTTCAGATTCGCAAACATAACAAACAAACCAAACCTACCTACTCTTTTTATCGTGAAATTGTTCTTCCTATCTGCTTAAAAATTCGCCGAGACACTGCAAAGTGTATATTTTCTTCCTTTCCTGTATTTAGGATCACGAACGGTGCATTTAGAGGGATTTTGCGATTTATCGCTCTTTGTAGAGATCGGCAATATGCTCAATGATACTTCCAAGTAAATAGCTTTGGTAGAGATCCATGGATGTCCCCGTACGAGGCATACTTCGTTTCACTCCCCATCATGTCTTTTCAATGCCTGCTGTGAGCTCGTTTGTCTGGGCCGACGAAGTTCAGGCATGGTTAACTGCGGTGAGATGATGTTAGCCCTTGTCTTGTAGGCAGTTGTAAACTTTCCGGAAGCTAGGGCTAATATTTTTTCAAGGAAAGTTTACGGTCAGAAAATTAATATGTGTTCTGGCGGATTGAAGGCTATCCATTGCAGTTTTTTCTTGAGCATCGCGAAACAGATCCATCTCCCGATGCGGCACTTTGTCTTTGCCAACTGACTGCGTTTTCACACAGGTTTTGGACACGGAATACGAATGTAAATTAAATTGTTGAAGTAAAGTAAATTGTTTTTTTTGCACCACTCTATGCACAACTCTGGAAAGGCTATAAAGCAGGGACAATTTCCAAATGATCAAATCTCCCATTGCTGTGACCCTTTTACTTTGGTAGCCATCTTGATTATTACGAAGAAAAAAGTTTGCTTCAAAAGAAGGGAAATATGAAACGATTTTAATTGCAATGAACTCGTGCGTGAAAGTTTCCCATGAAAGATGCACCAATCAGACTTCCACGCAGTGAACTTATAAGTGTGCCGCACGCACGGGGCATGAAGGAAAAGCAGGTCACAGTTCACAGCAATACTGGAAAACCTAAAACTATCACAGGGACTAACCTTAAGCCTAAACAGTGCCTTTAGTTAATCATTAGCTGTTGTCCTTCAGTAGCATTTTGTGGTTAATGATTCCAAGTTCGAGTGAGGCCTAACACTACTGTGACGTTTTAATGCCCAATTATTCCATCAGAGATCAACCCTAGTATTGGAATTGGGCCCACACAAGGACAGAGAAAAACTCTGACCAGGGTGGGATTTGAACCCACGACCTTCGGATTAGATCACCGCCGCTCTACCGACTGAGCTACAAGGCCAGAACGGAACGGAATCATTAACCACAAAATGCTACTGAAGGACAACAGCTAATGATTATCTAAACTAGGCTTGGGCCGAGCCGAATTTGTCCTTGTGAATAACATCTCACATACCCACGGCCTGCTTCCGTTCTGGCCTTGTAGCTCAGTCGGTAGAGCGGCGGTGATCTAATCCGAAGGTCGTGGGTTCAAATCCCACCCTGGTCAGAGTTTTTCTCTGTCCTTGTGTGGGCCCAATTCCAATACTAGGGTTGATCTCTGATGGAATAATTGGGCATTAAAACGTCACAGTAGTGTTAGGCCTCACTCGAACTTCGAATCATTAACCACAAAATGCTACTGAAGGACAACAGCTAATGATTATCTAAACTAGGCTTGGGCCGAGCCGAATTTGTCCTTGTGAATAACATCTCACATACCCACGGCCTGCTTCCGTTCTGGCCTTGTAGCTCAGTCGGTAGAGCGGCGGTGATCTAATCCGAAGGTCGTGGGTTCAAATCCCACCCTGGTCAGAGTTTTTCTCTGTCCTTGTGTGGGCCCAATTCCAATACTAGGGTTGATCTCTGATGGAATAATTGGGCATTAAAACGTCACAGTAGTGTTAGGCCTCACTCGAACTTTGAATCATCAAGTGCCTTTAGTCGTAATTAGGGTTACGGTTAGCATTATTAAAGGGATGGGTTGTGTCAAGAGTAGTAAAACAGGGATCTCTTAACGGTAACCTACAAGTGTAAGTTCGATTGTAGGTGCTCGGCGTGGCACGTGTATATATAATTACGTATCATTGTTATGTAAATAGTCAGCCAGAATTCAAAATAAATATCATTTTCAAGGTGTGAATTACAACTTGACACGTTAGCTCAGTGGTGAAGAACAGGGACAAGTAATCCAGAGGCTTACAGTGGGTCGGAGTTCAAGGCAAGCTGCGAGTGACATATCATGGGATAAAATGGCAGAAAAAGCCGAGCGGGATCTGGAAATAAGAACAAGACGAAGGGATTCAAAGGGGAAAGCTGGGACAAAAACGAGTAACGGTGTGGGCGATGAAGGGAAAGGAGGGAGGGAGAGAAAAATGAGATCCGTTTTTATTCATCCCGTAAGTACAAATTACCCATGTATATATTCGGTTCTCTTGGGTATACGTATTGTTCTACAAAACAATAGCGCGAATGAATAATTAATTTATTCTGCATGCACAATGAAGTAGGGACCTGTACGGAAATCATTCCGAGCGTCGTCTAAAACGAGTTCAATTCGTCTGTCATATTAAATTCGTCCTAGACGCTTTATAGTCTTAAGAAGACAGATAAAATATCTTTAAAGCATCATCAGTTTATCCGTCGCACCAGTGTCGGGTCGACTAAAATGCATAGATTGTTTTCGCACATTATTAATTATACCTCTGACCCGATATATTGCATTCCGGCTGAGAAGTAAAATCGACCAAAATTCGACCCATTAATTTCGACGCGTAAAACCACGGTACAATTAATGTCGACGGAAGGACGAATTTAATGGAATATAAATTCCTTTGAATTAAATTCGACGATAGCGCGACGTATAAACTAGGCCTAACATGAGCGAGTTGCGCGCGCTCGTACCGCTCGTAGGACAGTACCGCTGTAACGCAACAGATAAAAAAATTCTGAAATTTAATACATTCTACACGATACCTACCCTGGTTGCCGGAGGAATTTTTTTTGTAAGGTGCGAAACAATTCTACGCGTGTCGAAGGTAAAGTAACGACCTCGGAACTCGGTCATTGTCTCCAACTCTCGGAGCTTTGAAAAATTCCTCTGGCACCCCGGGTACACGATACCCTGTACGATACAATTCTTGTTCAAAGGTGATAATGGACTCGTCTCCTTCGACAACGTGAGATTTGAAAGCATCTTTGACTGAAAAAGCACTAGTTCCTGATACTTTAATTTTCTAATGGATCAGTTTCCCTGCTTCAACGGGATTCGAGCCCATGACCTCTGCGATATTTAGAGTCCATAGATTCCAATCCCATTGAAGGTGTCTTTGATGGACAGTTATCTAGATAAATGATAGCCTGTGAGCGCAGACGTTTTCGCAGGCTAGATAAAAGCGAGGACCACTTCTTCCTTTCACGATATTTAGTCACGGTCCAACAGACACATGAGTAACCCAATATAATATAATATAATATACTTTTATGAATGTTACTCTGTACTGGTGAAAACATACTGTTAAACTAGTTTTAAAAACTTATACACAGTACTTGTAGAAAGTTGAAGCGTTCGAGCTTTCGGCTCCTTCTCGGAGGCTTGTTCACATATAAATGAAAAACAATGTTGTGAACCGGTAAACTGTTAGCGGTCACGTGATTTAGCAACACGTGACCGCAACAGATTGTCCCAGATGTGGGGGAGCAGGTATCTTCCAGTGTCACGGTTCAAGTCCGGCCTATGAACCCGGATATAGATGGCCTCTTTGATGCCCCGCTCTATCCAACGATCTTCATGGTCTAACACCTCTACTTCAACCTTATGTCCAGGGTAGTCCCTGTGTATGTGCTGTGAGACTTCAGACGAAGCGCTGCTTGGTCTAAGATGCTCCGCGAACCTCGATTTCAAAGTCCGCTCGGTCTCTCCCACATACGAGCTGCCACAGTCCACCCCTTGGCACCCGATAAATAGGGCCACAAGTGTCTTCTTGTTTCTGTGGGTCTTTCGGAAACGACAATAGTTGTCTGAGGGTATTGTATGGTTTAAATATAATGTCCACCCCATGTTGTTTCAAGCCCTTTGACGTATGGGATAACGATGGCGGTTCGTCTAATAGGTAGATGGTGTTGGCTTTTTTGAGATTTGTTAGTGGTGTCTGAGTCCTGTGCTGCCTGGCCCTGTGAAACAGGGTACGAACAACGCTCATCTTATGCTCCAGTGGGTTGTCCGTATCCTGTTCCACAGGGCCAACACAGTTCAAAACCACCCTGAGGACACCGAGGCGGAGCTAGAACATGTCAAGGCAGCCCTCAAAGATTGTGGATACTCGGAATGGGCATTACAGGACTCAGACAGCACTAACAAATCTCAAAAAAGCCAACACCATCTACCTATTAGACGAACCGCCATCGTCATCCCATACGTCAAAGGGCTGTCCGAGGAGTTACGACGCACATTGAAACAACATGGGGTGGACACTATATTTAAACCATACAATACCCTCAGACAACGGTTGTCGTTTCCGAAAGACCCACAGATACAAGAAGACACTTGTGGCCCTATTTATCGGGTTACGTGCCAAGGGGTGGACTGTGGCAGCTCGTATGTGGGAGAGACCGAGTGGACTTTGAAATCGAGGTTCGCGGAGCAGCTTAGACCAAGCAGCGCTTCGTCTGAAGTCTCACAGCACATACACAGGGACTACCCTGGACATAAGGTTGAAGTAGAGGTGTTAGACCATGAAGATCGTTGGATAGAGCGGGGCATCAAAGAGGCCATCTATATCCGGGTTCATAGGCCGGACTTGAACCATGACACTGGAAGATACCTGCTCCCCCACATATAGGACAATCTGTTGCAGTTACGTGTTGCTAAATCACGTGACCGCTTACAGTTTACCGGTTCACAATTCTTGTTTTTCATTTATATGTGAATAAGCCTCCGAGAAGGAGCCGAAAGCTCGTACGCTTCAACTTTCTATAAGTACTGTGTATAAGTTTTTAAAACTAGTTTAATAGTATAACATAATATAATATATACTCAACAAAATATCTTGTTTCTGATCGGCCAATGGCGAATGCATAAATAGGTTATAGAGTGCAATCCAAGTTATAAAGTGCAAACCGGAAGTTGCTATGGAAACACCGGGGAAGCGCCAAATTTGAACACCAAAGTGAAAAAAAAAATGGCTGACGGTCGGTTTGCTTTGTCAAACCAAAACATCGTTGAGCAACTTAAAGAAAATGCAAAAAAACAAAAACACGTTGAAAGCTACACAGACCTGGTTGAATGTCTGGCAAACATGGGCGACTGAAAGAAAACTGAACCCAAAACTGGAAGAATGCGAGCACGAACAAAGCAGCGCGTTTGAGTAATTTTGTTGAGAATATAATAAATAAAAATCGTATGAACCTGCTCGTGCATTTCGTGATTTATGGTCACTCGTGATGTTTTGAAAGTTCTCAAATTGTACTCGCCTACGGCGTGTGCAATTTTGAGAACTTTCAAAACATCACTCGTGCCCATAAACCACGAATGAATATTTATGATTAGCATCGTTGACGTGTTAGAAAAGCATGCATGTGACCAAACTGTAAATTCCTTGTGGAATGAATAATTACGCGGGATGACGGAGTCAGTCCGTGTCGACATTTCGGTCGATGGTATGTTTTCATCGGAGTTCATTGCAAATTCCAATTTTTTTTTTAACTTTCCTGTATCACGTGCCCTTATAACCAAAGCCTAAGGGACGTCGCCAAAATTTTGCAATTTTACCGGCTGCAAGTATGAATCACGTGTAAGTTATGTTTCTTCGCAGAGGGCAAAGTACAACTCCAATCTTCAGACTGGGAAGAGAGAGAAGGTAAGGTCTGTATCACCGCTAAATGTCATAACAACGCTAAATGTAATACCAACCGTACATGTAATACAACTTAACGCTAAATGTAATAACCGTGTCAACCTTTTGAATAGGGCAAGGGATTCTCAACCTTCTACAAGCAATTTTCATGGCTAAATTTTTTCATTTTCTTGGTCTTTTTTTGTTAGTTTGTCCACCATATTTTCTATGAGGAAGAAAATATCACCCTTCCTTAGATTAAATATGTTCCTCTGCATAAGCCAGTTTTCGCACTTTTTATTGTTAACAGTAACAGTCCATAACAAAGAATCAGAAACAAATCTTACATTGGAACAAAATCTGTAAGTACTGTAATTAATTACCGATCATTAAGAATAACTAGGAGTCATTTGAAATGTATAATACGAAATATGAATTGAACTTTCTCGGTCAACACAAATAGCATCGAAACAAAACAAACGTGAACAATATAACGACCTGATTAACTTGAAAATCATTTGTTGGCAGTCTTAAAAAAGTGAAAACTTCAATAAGAACAAGTTCCTTCATAATTATCCTGTATTGGCTTCATTTCGTGTTTTGATTTCTCCATTTGATAGCCCTTACGTAAAACCACGAGCCTGTTCCAGTATAAAGAAGCCATACCCATGCGTTAATCCATTGCGGACTGTCTATTATGGCCTTAAGAGCTAAAACCAGCCCACTTCCTCTTCCCCGTTTCCTGAAAATCGCCCTCATACTGTGATGTACGATGTAAATATCTCTGTCAACTTATTTTTGGTAGCCTCTGAATGTGTGGTATAACTAGTCTTCGGAAATGGGTGTTGAGAGCACATAAACTGTTGTATGTATCAACAATGATTGTGGGACTTCCCGTTAATGCAAAGTCAACAATAAAGCTTAGAACTTCAATTGGAAGACTTTCTATGAAACAAATTCTATCGCCATCGTTTATAGCATTTACGATAAGTTTCCTGCGCGGATATCTTCATCCACGTGATCTCCTGAAATCTCGTCGCCGTCGTTCGCCTTTCCATTTTGATCTGCGTTGCCCCTGATGCGATTATTCGCCTTGTGGATGCTATCTCGTCTACAGCATTCTCGTCATCAGTTTTGTTGCTGACGGATACGACCATTTCCTCTTGACCCTCTTGGTTTCCGCTGATCTCTTCAACCGCGTGATCCTGGGAAATCACCCCATTTTTATATGTTTGGCTCTCTAAAATGTTGTTATCACTGGGAATAAAATCGTGCTGCTTTAAAATGTTATCTGAATCTTTTTCCGCACAATGTACTTTGCTCTGCACGGTGTTATCTGGAACTGTTAGACAGACACAATGAATGCCCTCGTTTTCAGCGAAATGCCCCAATGTAAATGAAGCAATGGGGTTCAGAATTTTGTGGGGAAATTATCGTTTGTGCGTCTGGTCCTAACGAAGATATAACGACCAGCTCTACGTTGTAAACGTTTGCCATTGCCTGTAGGGTAATATGCTCACCTTAAGCGCCGTTGTGCCTCATATTTGCTAAGTACTGAGACCACGGTACCCCAACAAATAGCTCTAAGGGAAAACCGTCTTGGGCAAGTGGATTATTGTTGAGATAATCAACAATTTCCTTCCGCAGAGTTTCTTCAATATGCCAAGATGTCGAAGAAACCAACTTAAAGCTGCAAACTGGCAGTTACCACCACCGGCTGGGTTGAAAGAAACTTCGTAACCTTGATCGAGGAATGGTTGATAATGCTCCTGTCTTGTCATAACGATACGAAACTTTTTCCGATGGTCTGATTTCTTAGTGTCCTTCTGCTTATCTTGATTTGACTGAGTCAAATGTCGTCGCGCAGCTGCTCTTTTACGTTTCTCTTTCCTGGCCGTTAGGCTAGTTATGTCCTCTGCTGCATGATACCCATTGACTGCACGGCTGTTGCGTTTTGGGGGATTCGAAAGTTATCTTGTATTTCCCAGTTGAAAGGTTTCGTTTTAAATTTTTTTCCCGCCAAAACAAATCTTTTTCTGGGAGCAACCCGACTTTTCCGGGAAAATGGATATCTAATCAGTAATGTTTCTCCAACTTTGTATGTAGAAGGGGGGTCGCCTTTTGTCTTTCTTCGGATGTACCTCTTATCCCAAACGTTGTTTGAAGTTATCGCCTTAGGGCGAATACGGCGAGATTGGTCAGAGCGCTTGGAATAGTTGGACTCTTTGGTATTAAGTAGTATTTAGTATTAATCATAGAAGAACTACTTTCTTTGTAGGTTTTTCCTCCCTCCACCATCTGAGTTAAGGCATTTGACTCCCGACAATAAAACACTTCAAAGGGGGATTGTCTACCGAGCACATTCATGGGCTCCTCGTTTAAAATTTTTGATATTCCCTCAACTTGGACGCTCAGTTTACCCCAACCTTTGAGAATCTAATTAGATCGAAAGAAATCTTTTTCCGTAAGGATCTGTGGGATCGCTAAACTTTTCCTTGCGACTGGGGATGATATGGTGACCCTCGTATTATTTTGATCCCAAGGGTTTGGCAGAGTTTTTAAATTCACTTCCGTTATCGGACTGAATGACTCGAGGAGGGCCAACCTCTGAATAAAGTTTAGATAACTTCCTCGCAGCCTGGTGGCTTGTTTCTTTTTGTAAGTGGACGTAGCATAAATATCGGCTAAAGACGTCTTGTACAGTCAAAATGTAGTGATGTGTTTTTCCGTTTTTCGTCACGAGTGTTTTATTCATATCGGCAAGGTCTAGTTGATGTCTTACCTAGAAAGAAAAAAATGACACATTTTAAAATATAAAAAAAAAAAAAATCTCGCGAAAGGCTTTAAGTTATGTGTTTCCATCGCGACTGGTCTACATAGTGTAATTTTGTCTAGTTATGCATAGTCGCAGAAAGAAAACTAAAATCACCTACACTGAACATTCCCTTTCTAATTCGTGACCCGAAGACACAAAAGAACACATTTTCCATGTACTTAGCAATGTTCACATTAATGTTCGATTACTTTAAGTTGCCCTCACTTTGGCCTTCTCTGATATCACATAAAACCAGCACTGTAGAGGCAAATCCATAGGCGTTGAATAATGCCCTCCCCTCCCTAGTCCAGTGACTGGAGGTAATTGGTTCAGTATGTAATGAGCACGTTGGGTTTTCGACTGTAAGTTGCATGGTTCGAATGTTTCAGTCAGTGCTGTTTCCTCAGAAAGGATCTCATTTCGCTACCTCATCTCTGGGTGTGGTTTCAACTATTTT
>NC_090881.1:6676917-6681917 GCF_036669935.1 Montipora foliosa
TATAACGTGATTTGAATGATGTGTCGCAAAGACCAATGTAGGTTTGCTTTGACTGAGATGTTGTGACCTCTGCTTGATAGATTATATTCCCCAAGTTACACTTTCCGTCTAGAGGGCAGGATCTCTTGTCACGGCAGTTGCAAGTGTTGATAGTTTGAGCGGGTGGATTTGATGGCTTGTTAATGACGGCTTTATTTTGGTTGGAGATCATTGTTTTTACATTGCTCATGCAGCTATAACTAATTTTGAGAGTGTTCCGGTTGAAAATTCTGTGCAAAGGGTGTGATTTTGGGAAGTGCTTGCCAATTAAGGTGAGGAAACACTTTCCAACTTTTGTTTTGACGTTTTGGCTGTATGGAGGATTGAACCAGGTGATGTTTCTAGGCCTATTCTTGCGGTGTTTGGTTTCTGGAGTTGTTTTTCTGTAGGTTAGATTATATATGTAGCCGCTCTTGTTGAGTGCATCTTGGTAGGTTTCTTTCGCTTTATCAAATGATTCTTTGTCGGAAGAAATTTCTGAGAGGCGCTTGTTTATGGATTCCGGTATGTTCTTTAGGATGGATGGGGGGTGAATAGATTTCTTGTGAACGTAGAGTGGGATGTTTCCTTCTTTTGTGTAGGGATAGTGCTTTCCAGATTGGAGGTCAAGGGTGACGTCTAAGAAATTTACTTTAGTGGTGTTTGCTTCGACTGTGATCTTTAAGTCGTTTTCACGGAAAATTTGGCAGAAGCCCTTCTTGATTCTTTCGATCTGTTGAGGGTTTGAGTTAAAAACTGCCAAACCATCGTCTCTATACAGGCCGATGCTGTTGCCATACTTTTTGGTTAGACAGGACAATAAATAACAACCCACTAGTTCGCATGCTTCAGCGCCATCGAAAGATCCCATTGTTATGTCGAATCGGCTGGCAGAGGATTTTTTCTCCCAGGGGCAATCATTGGAAAACAGTAGAGATTGCTTGGAGAGGAAAATGATTTCTCTCTCGTCGGCACTGATGGGTCTGTAGATATTGGCGAAGTCGAGTGCTTTGGTAAGCAGTTTTTCCGTGATAGAGGGGTAGAAGTCACATACATCAAAGCGTATGAATGAGAGGTTTTCTTTGTGCTGTAGGGCGTTGAACCAGTTCAGTACGCTGGTCGTATTTTTCCACTGATTGATTTGCGTCTTTTGGATTATGGTGGTGTTGATCTCTTCTAAAATGCGCTTACTAATTATAACAATCTCTGATTTGGAGGGGTTGATAAGGCGGCATGTTGGATGGTCGTGAAATTCAGGTTTGTGATCTTTCAAGGTTATGAAAGCTTCTTTCTCTGCAAGTTTTTCGATACGGTTGTCTAATCCAATATATATATATATATATATAACTGCAGACAGTACTGTTTCGGCCTTCTGGGCCTCATCAGTGGAGTGCTGATGTCTGGGATGGAGGTTAAGCTTATAAAGCCACCCCAAATGTCCCACACATGTGGAACATCTAAGCCATGCCAGTGCTCAAACTAGCGAGCTAGTTTATAGGTAGTTTAGTTTATAGGTAGAATGAAAAATGCTAAGTCGCCAACGAAGAATGCCACTTGCGAGCAGGATCCAAAGAAGGATACACGATGCCTTGACTTCACGTGGTAATAAATAGGTTGAATGAAAAATGGAGTCAAAAGCAAACTACTCACAGGTCCATTTAATGTAGAGAACAAACGTTTCGCCCTTCGGGCTTCGTCAGTGTTCACAATATCAGCTAAAAACTAAAAAATACTTGGCAGGAACTGAGTCGGTTTCAAGATTTTATATATGTGAAAAAGTGACATTGACGAAATAAACAGATTGCTTAATTACATGAAATTTACAAACAAGCGCTAATGAGTAGGTGACAAAATAGGCCAGCTTATAGACAGAAAAACCACTTACACAATAGTAGATGAAGTGAACAATATAGAGTTAATTATGGGAGGTAACCATCACAGTAAAAAATTAAAAAGTATTATATCTAAAGTTGTAAAGAATTTAAGAGAAAAAATGTTTTGGGAAAGATAATATATTAACTGTTGATGTTTAAACTTAATATACTTTAATTCAGCTTTTCATTATTTTAGAATGTGGAATTTACTCACACTTCTCTGTGGTTTCCCTTGCACCTCTCAAGCCGGAGGTTTTTTAACAGATTTGACCTGGTTGAAAAGGCCTTTGCACATGTTTTGCATTCATTTGTGCAGTCATCTGATGACTCATCTGAGAGTAGCATCTCTACTTTTACGTTTTCCTATAACAGTTATGAAATACACTGTCATTGCCTGGATCCTATAGTAGCAATTAGGCTTTAAATAATAAAAAAAAAAACCTTGTTCGACGTGCAACAGTAGAATATTTGGAAATAAAACAATTTCATGACACACATTCTGAACTCTTTCTAGCTGAAAATGCAATTCATCAAAGTTTATTACAACAAATTATAATTGACAGGTAAATGATGATACTAAACTTCTTTGCACCATGCAGCCAATCAGGTGTTTCCAGGAGGAAGCAATCAATATCACTGTTCTCTAAATCCTAGGGGAAGTTATTTATTCATTGTCTTAACAATGCACTCTTGTTACTTTCAAAGTGTAAATAAAATAACTGATTAAAGGTATGAAATGTACAGGCAGCCTGTACATGCGAACAATAACAACAACAACAGCAACAACAAATAACCTTGCAATCCTCCTTCAGGCCACCATCACTGGCAACATGAAGATCAAGTTCTTTTTTGATAGGGCTTATGGTTAAATCAACAACATTCTGTATGAAAGGAAAAAAAAAAAAGAAAAAAAATGTTGAACTCATTGCTTCCACTGTTGTTTTTTATTGCAATTATCAAGAGCACGAGGGAACAAGAAATTACCCATCATGCACCTAACTTACAATGACGTAATGTATAAAAACATAACGCAACAAAAAAAAAGCTATACAGTAGGATACACAGCATTAAGCTTCCTCATTCAAGTAAGACCCCATCTCTCGCACAAAGTAAATTTTGTAAAAATTCCCGCTCAGTTTTTAGTTATTACCTACCAAATGAGACAATACATGTATGGGTTATGAATGAAGCATGTGTGGCAGTTCTTTTTACTTATAAATGGCTCCATAACTTTGTGAAAGGACTAGATGAAATTTTAAAAAAAAAAGCAAACTGATTTGATGCCTTTTGTTGGCAGTTTGGAACCACTAAACCACCTATTGCTTACATGTCAATAAAACAGCCTGTGTGTGCAATGGGAAAAGGAAACAAAAGAAACCAACCTCGTCTTCTTTCCTCAAGTCATTATCACTGCCTTGGTTAATGTCTTTCTTGATCGGGCTTGATGTTAAATCAATAACCATCTGTCAAAAAACGGCTAATCTGTATAATTTTTTGCTAATACAAAGAATATTGGACCAGCAATATTTGTTCAATCAGAGAACAGATTTTTAGCTCCTGGGATAGGGATCACAATATTTTTTACTGTTTATTGTTACTCTGGATCTGGAATCAGAATTGTCAATTCTGGGACGTTGGGACAGGGATAATTTACATCTCGTTACATTGACTCGCAAAAAAATGGCTGAAAATATTTCCTCTGCCTTTCCATGTTTGCCACTTCCACCCGGCCCTGAATATATTATGTTCGAAATTTGAACCAGGTAACATTTCTGGGATCACGTATAGGTTTTGTCTGGTGTATAATTCTCTTGAAATCAATCATTATTTTACGAAAGATTTAAATGGTTACAACCCCGGCCGATTCGACACGCAAATGAACAGACAGTCGAAAGTTAATGAATAATTCAGAACTAAAACCATTCATTGAAGTGTCAGCTATTGCTTCCAGTCAAAAATACAATTGCGAATTCAATACTAGGATAGGTTAAACAAGATTGCCCTTACCGATATCTGCAATCCTCTTTCTCCTCCATCTTGAAAAGACCTCGAGACGATGTGCAACACCACTGACAAAGTACGTTGTGTAAAACCACTGAAAATTTATTGGAAACCCCACCAAAAAACAAACCGCCAAAAAATTCTAACTCGAAAATCCTAACTGGAAAATTCAACTCGAAATCTTAACTCGAAAATCCAACTTGAAAATCTTAACTCGAAAATCCAACTCGAAATCCAATTCGAAATCCAACTCGAAATCCTAACTCGGTAATTAGTCTGTCTCGCAGATGAAGACGCTGATTTTAATGAGCAGAGTGATCCGAAAGAGTTTATTCCCCAAAACTTTTATGGTATGGATGAAGTGCTTGGGGGAAGAGAATTAGTAGATCCACAGTATGTCCTTGAAAGTAGCGATGTCGCTTTGAACCAAGACGAAGTAGAGAAAAGTGCTTTGGATAACGAGATGTTTGAAGCTTCAAAAACAGTACGGTCAGAGGTATCGTCAAGAACTAGCAACATTCCAAGATCACAGTCACCAAATTCCGATTCAGATGACGATATTTCCTTCTCAAGATCATTATTTTTCCAATCGAAGTCATCAAGTGGGGTCAAAAGAAAGGAGGCTGCCCCAAAATCATCAACAGATAGCGCACAAGATGAGACCAATGCCACCCTCTCTTTCCTTAAACAGAGCCAAGAAAAGGACGAGCAGTTTATGGCCAAAATGATGGAAATGGAGCAAAAAGGTCGAGAAACCCAGCAGAAATTTTCTTTGGAAGCCCTTTCAATGCTGGGCAATATCCTTAAGGACATTGCAAAGACAAAGGAATAAACTGGAAATTTCCATATTACTGACTTGTTTATTTGTTTATATAACTTAATACGAAAAGAGTAAATTTGCTTGTAACCTTAACATGCAGTTCAGAAATTTTGGTGGACAAAACTTTACTCACTAATAAGTGTTGTTTAGATATGTTGTTAAAGCTAGTTGAGTTGTAAATGAAAACGTTTCGATTTCTTTAGAGTTTTGTTCGCAAAGCTTTAACCTGTTTCACATTCATGACTGTTCTACATTTCAGTTATGTGAATTAGTTTTTTTAATATGAG
>NC_090881.1:6696917-6704417 GCF_036669935.1 Montipora foliosa
GTACTAAAAGCCACTGAGGTGTTGCATTTTTTCACTTAAGAGAAGCTTACATTTTTAGTAAAATTATAGTTCCAGAAATGGCAACATTTAAACATTACAGGAGCCTTTGTTTTGTCTTGTGCAGACCTTTTATCACACTAAGTAATAATTACTTACCTGTTTGTTGTGGCTTTAGTTTTGTACACCAGACCACAGTTTCCTCTGCATCTGTAATAACCTTCTGAGTCTAGTGGTGCCGAAGGATCATTGTCTTGAATAGCAAGTTCAGGATGGGCCTCAATCTGATGCCTATTGAAAATTACTCAGTTATCTTATTTTGATGAAACACAATTATGTTTTGTTTGAGTGATTACCATCACATGAAAAAGTCAAATGGTCCTACGTCTTACTCCCACACATTAAAAAGAAGAATGTTGTGATCAATGTAACATGAGGGAAAGCTAAACACTGTGACCTTTTGTGACTAGCTGTTGCAAAAAACAGTGGATTAATGTCAAATCATGTTATGCATTAACGTACCTGACTCTACCTGAGTGGAAGACGTAAGTGCGCTCACATCCTGCTGCTCGGCATCGGTATCCATCCTTCTCATTCTTCTCCAGACGTTGAACTTGTTCTGTAATGTCAGGGAGAGTGCTTGCATCAAACACAAACTGCTCCAGGTACTTTTCGATCTGGTTAAAAAGCCATGCCTTCTTGTCTTCTTTGGACTGCCAGGATTGTGAAACTGTACACTTTGTCGGCTTATCTGCAATTAAATTTTAAATTTGTAATTTGCACATATTTTTTCATAATATTTTTCCAAGAACACCTTTAAGCTATAGCTTTTCTGAATTCGGATTAAGTAAAATGTTTTTCTTGATTATTTTTATCTAGTCCAAGGTACAAGTTTAAAAAGATAAAATTTGAGCACACAGTTTAAGTTTTCTTAATATTCCAAACCCATTCAACACAAATGGTTGAGGACCAATAATAATTACTGCTCAATTACTGCTCAAAATACATGTATCATCACCTTGTACAGATTTCATTCCAGCAAATTCCATAAATTAGGCAATGATGTGGGCTTCAATTTCTCGGTCATGGAAGTCCTTGTAGGCTTTAAAGTCCACTTTAGGTCCCTTCTTAGCGTTGGTTTTTCCTGTCCTGTTCATTGAAGCACACATGCTCCCCACTTCACCCGAAGAATCGTTACTGAGAAAAAATTTCTTGTCCACCTACCCAAAAATGGCAATAATTAAAAAGTGTTGACTTAACCTTCAATCACTTGCAGTGTTTGTATGTGTATGAAGTTCATGTGGGCCTGAAATCTACCAACTCACTTCATAAAGAGTAACTTTTCCATGCCAATCTGTGTGGCTTGGGTCTAGCCCTTTGAGGCAATCAATGGCGTCATCCCCATCAACAAATGCCCATTGAACATTCCTGGCTCTTTCCTCTTTAACAATAAAAAAATTATATACATTCAAGTAGTAATAAACATTTATGTATACACAGTGAAATTACTGAATAGCAGATCTGGGTTAGGCCTTAGTTCAGAAAAGCATTTGTAAGCTATTAACCCTTCAAGTCCCAATATCCACATACAAATTCTCCAAACTGATCTCCATACATTTCCTTGAAAAATTAGTTGAGAGAATTTCTTAAAAGATCAAATATTTTTCTCCTTGTGATCATTTTGTTAATTCTCATAGACTTTGCTCATGACAGTCTGTGGATATCGTTAGGAGAAAATTGATTTTGAGCACTATTGGGACTAAAAGGGTTAAAAGTAAAAGCATACAGTAAGTATCCCATAAAAGGTTTCCATCAAAACTTCTTCAGTGCAAACAACAGTCTAGGTGAAAAAGAGTTCTTGTAGTGTCTCTTTCATGTAATTGCTCAAGTTCATCAAACTGCATTTTGTTGCAAGACACCCACACTATTAGACCATGGCTTACCGATGGAAAAATCACTTTGTACGAGTCTAACCTGTGAGAAGAGCATCCCCGTCAAAGAAAATTGGTACGACAAATGAGAGATCACCATCTGCTTTCCTCTCATGTTGCACATACTTCTTTTGATCATCTTTAAGGAGCTGAGCCATTTCAGACGACATGTTTGAATTAAGCAGAGACAAACCCAAGGTGTACTGCAATATTATTCAAAGGACAAACACGTTGAGAAATACAATGCCAAACTTTTTGGAAATGCAAAAATTTGGTTTATCAACGGAGTTGATAATGTACATTGACCACCGTACAGAGATTCTAAAAGCTGACGTTTCGAGCGTTAGCCCTTCGTCAGAGCGGAAAAATCACTTTGTACGATTTGGAAATGCACCCTAATAATGCACCCTAATAATATAATTGGCTAATGAAGAACAGCAGAGATTGTCTGTTGACAAGCTTTTGCAGAAGCATGTCTGACTTAAGAATGCACTTGTCCAGCCATGCTCATTTATAAGGAAATTCTTATGACTCATGAACACAAAAAGATGGACAGCACAAGCCTGTTGAGGCCAAAACTGGGGACTTCCGTGACATCTCAATGGTGTGAGGATGAGTTACATGTGATACCACCACGTCTTTCATTGGTTGAAAAGCAGGCAAGTACCTGGTTATCACTCTACCCACAAGTATGGCACAATCAGATTTAAACTGATTCTGTACAGATGCTGTTGGCAGAAGTTGATGAAGTGGCAGGTCATCCAAATTGCAACATGGGCCCTTTTCTGCCAAACTGGGAGAACAGACTACTCGATCTTTAATTGCATACTGGTTTGTCCAGTGGATAGACTGATTAGAAGACTGCTTGGTCTGTATCCTGGACTTAATGCTTAGGTCAAAATTGTCTGCAAGTATTCTATTAAAATAGAAACATTGGAAATATTGAGTTCACTAAAATGAGGATCATCCTGAAAACAAAAGAAAAACTACATAAAAAATTACCTACACATTACTTGAAGAATTCAAAAGTAGAGTCTCCCTCATCTTGAAAGAATATCAATGAAATGAATACAGCTGTAAGTGCAGCATACACCTTATTAATTTTACTTGTCTTGTGAGAAAACTTCTTGAGGCTATCTATGGTAGTCATTAAAAAAATCATTTGAACTGAATAGTGAAATAACAGATTTGCTAAAAAATAAATAATGCAAAATAAATTATAAGCACTATTACTAAGACTTACCTATATTTCGGAAGTGAAACAAATTCTCCAGACATTGCCTTTATTGCCATCTCCAAAGTCTCATCTGTCATGACACCGTTGCCAGCCGTCAATAACTCCTTATTAATTAACTGGAGGCATTTAGCGAACGCCTGTTCTGTGTAGTGCTCGTAGCTACATACAGTTGGTAGCGAAAGATCCAAGATTATTTCAACTTCCATGTCGTCTTCCTCAAACACAGGCACCTGCCTTTTTTGGATCTCTTGCAAAAGAAGCATGCATTTCTTAGAAAATTCCACCTCCTTTTTCCAAATCAAGACAGCAGCATCGTGGGCTCTTACCATTTCTTTTTGCTTTTTAATTGTTTCTCCATGAGACATACAGATACCAAGTTGATTTAAAAGACGAAAATCTTGACTTTTGGCACCACTGTGTATTAAAATTACAGAAATTCCCTGTGCATTGGCTGACATCCACTGATTCCGAAACTTTGCAACGGCTGCCGAGCAAAGAGAGGTGACATTTACTGCTTTAGCTGCTTTATCTTCCTTCTTGCATGGTCCCATTGCCCCGACCAAAGCACTGTGCCACAGAGGACAGTAAGTCGCAACCTCGTGTTGAACGAGATTTTGTTGGAAAACGAGGAAAGTTCTGACGGTGTCGCGTATTTCAATACAGATGTTGTCGAATGGCAGTACTCTTTGAATTCTCGAGACACGCTAGATCTTATGGCTTCTTTTATGTGACCCTGGCACGCTGGATGCTTGAAGACGATGTTTACCGCTGCCTTCCAATTCTGTTGCGCTACGTTCTTTATCAAACTCTTCGCACGTTCGTCTTCGATGAGTTTTTTCCTATCGCCTGATGGAAAATGCAAATGAAGATGTTCTTCAAGAGATGTTGATTTCTCGCAAAGGCTCGAATCAATTTCCATGACCAGGTCCGGCAACTCTCCAGCGACACTTTTGCAATATTGCTGTGCATTTCCGAACAAAAGTGGTCGTTTTGCTCCCCGATTTTCTCCCGTTTCCTTCGATGCATTTAGCCTGTTGGCTTTCCTCCTCTTTTCGCTTCTTAAACCAGGACTTGATTTCGAACACCTTTTGAACCTTTCGGTGTCGTTGTTTTCTTCCACTGCGCTTTCCTGGAAATTCTGATGAGGAACATTTAAGTTCTCCTCAACCAAAATGAAGTTGGATGAAGCGTTTCTAATTTTGAGTGCACATTGCGCGCAAACACAGGAAGATAAATTCGAGGCACAGGTAAGGAACAGTTTTAGCTTTGAAGACATGATCTCGTTGGACGTTGTAAATAAATTCTCTAAAGAGATGTAAGTTCCGTTCTTTTTAAAATTTACCTTACATATTCGGCAAAAGTCAGAGGCCTCAACTTCCAGATTGGGCTTTCTTCCTCTCCCTTTGCGGACTACCTTTTTTTTGGGTGTATTTTCGTTCATGAAGAAAAACACGCAATCGATTTAGCGCGACAAGTTGAGGTGGAGTTATTAGTTATCAAGTGACAGATCAGTTTATTTTTAACCGGTTGTCGCCTTTGGTGGGCGGAGTTACTTGAACACGTCTGGTTCAAAAGAGAATGCAGTCCCTCTTCTTCCCGCCTTTCTCCAGTTTCCCTCTCGGCCAATTCGCTCTCTCCAGTCCTGCCAAGCTTAGACTTGACTGAAGAGGGACTGCTCGCAGTCTAACCTCTCAGCCTTTTCTCTTCTATTCTGCTCAGTTCTCCGGCACGTCTATGTCGATGCTCACGCAAATCACAACTAAAGTAAACAAACTTTTGCTTATCAAGACCTGTATTTATTCTTTGTAACAAAGTCTTTATAATCATTGAGAATCAAATAACTGTACAGCCTTTCAAACTACATCAAAGTTATTTTCTAAAGAGCTGATCACAGTCTCCACTGATGACATCAAATCTTGTAAAACTAGAACAGAACTATACACACAAGATGGCATTGAACACGATCGCTAATATGGCTAGCTGAGCAAAGGATATAAGCTGGACCATTACAAAAAACAAACTGTTTAACAATAGAAAACAAAAAAGCGCAATAGACAAAAAACTTATCTCCGTAGTCAATGGTACACTGAGTGGGAGGCTATTTGTTTGTGGTGAAAATGGTACAAGCGTGAGGCCATTTGTTCGCTGTGCAAATGTTTTTACTTTGTATTCAGAATATTCCAATTGGCGTCCATTTGTTTGTGGAGAATTATTTTATTTGTCGCCGTCATCTTTAGAGTAGTTCTCAATAAGGTACCCTCTGCTTATTAAGGAATTAGTATTTTGACTCGTATCAATTTCAATAGTTGCGTCCATTTCAGTTACATTCGAGTATATTCTTGTTTCATTTAGTTCGCGGAACGACCCGTTTCGAAGCTGATGCTTGACATCTTTTAGTGTGGGTCTACCGCGAAAAGCGTATGCCTTTCTTTGTATGTGTTTTGAGCGCCCCAGGAAGAAAAGCCAACACAATGTTGACCTTCAGTAATCCAAACAACGCATCACAGTGCTCTTCATGACCTTGGATTAAGTGGTTTGCTTTAAATAACCAAAGTAGACAGCGCCACGTGGCTTCTATTGTGCATTACCCAATCAAAACACCGCCACGTGCTTTCTATTGTGCATTGCCCAGTCAAACAACGCCACGTTTGTCTATTGTGCATTTTGCTGCACAGGGAAAAAAAACTGAAATGTAACGTGTTTTATAACTCGAGCCCCTACGTGCACGAGTAATTAACATAACTATGCAAGGGATTCTTGCATAGTAATGAGGTTAAGACGTATGAGTGATCGCTCCTCAATCTTTCTCCTTTGGTTCGTTCTCTGCTGCACCAACCACCAATTTTTAAATGGGAGACGGTACAGAAGCTATAAATCTACAAACTGGCCTGGAAAATGCGACTCATGGCTGAATCGTCTACCTATTAGAAGGGATTTTTCCTATCCACCACTGCAGCTTCGGTTGATTTATAAAGTTGCTGGAATCGAATTTCACAGTACATGTCATTACCCAGACAAAGATGTGTTGTTCATAACATGCATACCACGTGGCTGGACGGACACTGGTTATGCAATCACCGATTCTTTTCTGCACAGAAATTTACCAAAGCGGTGTAGGATGAAAAGACACAAAAGACCATTCTTCTATTATCCTAACAGCTCCGCCGCATTCAAGATGGAATTAATTGGTGATCTGACGTTCAAGCTCAACCCGGGGCCTTCTATGAACAGAACAATACCGGTCATTATCTCATCACAAGCCAAACACAGCCTTGCATCACGGCCCACTGCTGTGTCACATAATGTCACTCCCGGTTTTAAAAGTTGCTGTCTCAGGGGAGTGAATCGGCAAAATCTTATCAACTTAAGATGCTCAAACCAAAAACTGCAAAATGGCTTTATACCCATTGAATTTTGCTTGCTGAACACCCGATCGATCAATAAGAAGGAGCTTGCGATTAAAGATTATGCAGTTGAAAATAACGTAGATATATTTGCAGTGACTGAGACATGGCTACGCGATAATGAAAACTATGAAAACTATAATTTTTCCATTGCCGAAGTTTGCCCCACTGGATACTGCTTCTACCATGTTCCACGGAAAAACTCACGAGGAGGAGGAGTTGGTCTCTTAGTAAAGAAACACATTAAAGTTACGAGACAAACCCAAGGAAAATTTAGCTCTTTTGAATACTTGGACGTCGTTACGACATGCTCTACTGGATCTACAATAATTGTTATCATTTACACACCACCTCGATCGAAGGCAAATCAACTAAATAGAGCTCTATTCTTTGAAGAATTCGGCACCCTCACAGAGCAGTTAGTTGTTTCCCCTGGAAACCTGCTAATAGTGGGGGACTTCAACTATCACATGGATGACACTAAAAATTTGGATACTGTCAAATTTAGCAAGGTCCTAGAATCGTTCAGTCTAGTCCAGCATGTTAATGGACCCACCCATAAGAAGGGCCATACCTTAGACCTGATCATAACCAGAGCCGCGGACGAGTTAGTTATTTGCACTGAAACACGAGATCCAATGCTGTCTGATCACTCTGCTGTGCACTGTAAGCTTCGCCTGAAGAAGCCACCTCTGGAACGAAAGGAAATTAGTTATCGTAAACTTCACTCTGTAAATATGAATCGCTTTAACGATGATCTAAAGCAGTCCAATCTTCTGACAACTAACCCCCTCGATCTTATGAGCCTTACTGAACAATACGAAAACACATTGAAAGAAACACTTGAAAAACATGCGCCTCTGAGACGACGCTTGATAACTCTCAGCCCATCGGCACCATGGTACCATGAGGGTATTGGTGATGCCAAGAG
>NC_090881.1:6709417-6729417 GCF_036669935.1 Montipora foliosa
CTTTGACAGTGCGTTGATCGAAAAAGTGTTTAAGTGCTTGAAGACCTTCGCTATTAGGAATGACTGTGTATAGAGATGTAATGTCCATGGTGAAAATAAGTTTGTCTTGGCCGGAGAAATTGAAATCGCGGAAAATTTGTAGTGCGTGTGTACTGTCTTTAATGTATGATGGCAAAGATTTGACGATAGGCGTCATAATCCTGTCTAAGTAGCTAGAAATGAGTTCGGTGGGGCAACTACAGGCAGAAACGATAGGCCGACCTGGGTTGTTGGGTTTGTGAATTTTAGGCAAGAAATAAATGCACGAAGTTCTAGGGGTGTTGATGATGAGATTAGTGGCAGTGTCCGGTAATTCTTGATTAACTATAAGATGTTGAATGGTGTCCTTGACAAGTTTTTGATTTTTGGAAGTGAGATCTTTAGGGATTTTGGCATAAAACGAGGTATCCGAAAGTTGCCGCAAAGCTTCTTTTTGGTAAAGGTCGGACCGCCAAACAACTACCGCGCCGCCTTTGTCGGCCGATTTAACAACTATGTCGTTGCGTTTACTAAGATTTTTAAGCGCCGCCCACTCTTCCGAGGAAAGGTTGGAAAATTTAGTGTTGCGATTGAATTTAAGTTTGTGAATGTCGTGACGCCATTTTTTGGTGAAAAAATCTAAAGAGGCAAATTGTCCCTCTGGGGGAGTCCATTTGGATCTGCGAACGAGAAGTGTTTCAAAAATATCTTTCTTAGAAGTGTCCGAATCATCCTCTTTGTCGTGAAAAAAGGCTTTTAACTGAACGCGGCGCAGGAATTTTTCAACATCTTGCTTAATAGAAAATTCGTTGGTGCGTTTGGTAATAGGGACAAAATTAAAAGATTTCACTTCCATAAATCAAAAACTTGTCAAGGACACCATTCAACATCTTATAGTTAATCAAGAATTACCGGACACTGCCACTAATCTCATCATCAACACCCCTAGAACTTCGTGCATTTATTTCTTGCCTAAAATTCACAAACCCAACAACCCAGGTCGCCCTATCGTTTCTGCCTGTAGTTGCCCCACCGAACTCATTTCTAGCTACTTAGACAGGATTATGACGCCTATCGTCAAATCTTTGCCATCATACATTAAAGACAGTACACACGCACTACAAATTTTCCGCGATTTCAATTTCTCCGGCCAAGACAAACTTATTTTCACCATGGACATTACATCTCTATACACAGTCATTCCTAATAGCGAAGGTCTTCAAGCACTTAAACACTTTTTCGATCAACGCACTGTCAAAGAACCTAGCTCGGAAACGCTCCTCCGCCTTGCCGAACTAGTTTTAACGCTTAACTGTTTTTCATTCGCCGGCAACTAGTACAAACAAATTAATGGTGTAGCGATGGGCACAAGAATGGGACCTAGCTATGCCAATCTTTTTGTAGGATATGTTGAACACCAATTTTTCAATCAGTACAACGGCCCCAAACCTGAACTCTACGGCCGCTACATCGACGACTGCATCGGCGCTATTTCATCCAGCAGAGAAGAACTCGATCAATTTATAACCTCCGTCAACTCTTTTCATCCGGCTCTTAAATATACCTGGGAAATTTCGGAAACTTCATTGGCTTTCCTAGATATCAAAGTTTCTATTAGAGGCAACTTGCTATGTACTAGTGTGCACTACAAACCTACTGATTCACACAGTTATTTGTTGTATTCATCGTCACATCCATCACATGTCAAGAATTCCATTCCTTATTCTCAATTTCTTAGACTTCGACGTCTATGTAGTGATGACTCCGATTTTTCCAGCAAATCAGAGGAGATGTGCCAGTTCTTCGAAAAACGTGGCTATCCTGTCTCTGTGGTCAAAGCGGGCCATCATCGCGCCCAACAGTTTGATCGTCAGTCATCACTACAAACGTCACAAAAAGATAAGAATGACAGAATTCCATTCACCCTCACTTTCCATCCTCATAATCACGCAGTCAAAAGCATCATTCTTAGTAATTTTAAATTACTCCAAAATGATCCCGAGACTGGTAGAATCTTTTCGCAACCTCCACTTATTTCATTCAAACGCGACAAAAACGTAGGCAACTTTTTAGTTAGAAGCGCGCTCAAAACTAACGAGCAACCCGGCACTTTCAAATGCGCCCGCTCACGATGCAAAACTTGTCCTTTCATTGTCAACACTAGCAAGATATCGGGACCTAAGCGATCTGTTAAGATCACCGATAGTTTCACATGTACCTCCGCAAATGTCATTTATTGCATAACCTGTACGTTATGCAATAAATTATACATCGGTGAGACAGGTAGACGACTAGGTGACCGATTCCGCGAACACCTTCGCGATGTTGAGAAGAATGACAGGGATGCATCTAAGCCAGTCGCTCGCCATTTTAATCTGCCTAACCACTCCAAAAACCACATGGCTATCTGCGGCCTTTCCCTACATCTAGGTACGACGGAAAGCCGCAAGAATCTGGAACAAAAATTCATCTTTCAAATCGGCACCCTTAATCCTCACGGTATTAACGAACGCTTTTCATTTAACTAATATATTCCTATTTTTCACGTTGCCATGTTACCACCAATAGCGTAGCTCCTACTCTACTATAAAAACTACACGTAACCCATAATCCCTCGATTCGCTCTGACGAAGGGCTAACGCTCGAAACGTCAGCTTTTAGAATCTCTGTACGGTGGCCAATTTACATTATCAACTCCGTTGATAAAACCAAATTTTTGTATACTAGTTTATGTCTCCTTAAGACTGAAGAAAGCACGCTCCAAGCCCGTTTACATTACAACCAGAAGTTTTAAGCACTATAGTCTTGTCGACTTTGACAGCGACGTATCATTGGCACCATGGTCCATAGTTGATGTCTTCGACGCTGTTGAGGATAAACTTCATGCTTTTGATCTGCTATTTACTGAGATTTTTGACCGCCATGCTCCAGTTAAAACCTTTAAAGCATGCGGTAAACCAAATCCATGTGTAACAGATAACATCCGCGGATTGATGAAGACTAGGCTAAAGAAATGACTGGCGTAAGAAAGCAAAGAAAACAAATGATCCGCTATTCTGGACTGCCTACAGGTATTTTAGGCAGGAAGTAAAACGGGAAATCAGAATCGCTGAACAGGACTTTGTTGCCGAACAGATCCTGAGGAATCCAAACAACACCAATAATATCTGGAAAGCAATCCGCCATTGCATCCCTAATAAATCTACATCCCAGCGAATATTTAGTAAGAAGGACAAAACTGTTGCAGACGAATTTAATCAGTTCTTCATATCTGTTGGCCAGAGTACACTTAACTAACACTTAACTATTTTGCACCGAGACAATACGCCCTTTCTGACCAGTTCACACTGAGTACCATTGATTATAAACAGATAGAACGTATAATAACAATGATGCCTTCTAATAAGGCAACTGGGATAGACAAATTCCGATTCGCGTCATCAAAGACTGTCTTAATCCAATTGTTCACACAATCACGTCTATTGTTAATGCATCCTTTCTAACATGTGCTTTTCCATCAAAATGGAAAACAGCTGAGGTTACACCAATTCCAAAAGACAGCGGCCATGAACAGGCAAACAACAATAGGCCCATATCACTCCTATCAGTTTTATCTAAGGTTTGCGAAAGGATTGTACATAATCAACTCACTTCGTATCTGCAATCAAATGACACCCTATCAAAGACTCAAAGCGGTAACAAGAAATGGCATTATGTGAAACATCTGTCATTGAAACAACCGACACAATTCTTAACGCTATTGATAAAAAGAAGTTAACTGCTGTTGTACTCTAAGATGTGACTAAAGCCTTTGATAGTGTCAATCACGAGACATTAATTTTAAAATTGCAAGATGTCGGAGCCTCCAGTCATACTCTCCAATGGTTTCGCATTTACCTAAGCAACAGGAAACAAGTAGTACGAATCCACTCAACGCTGCCTGAGCCTTTTCCTGTGACCAGTGGTTTACCTCAAGGGAGTATTTTGGGGCCACTACTATTTAGCATATATACGAATGATCTTTCCTTGATACCACAGAAATGCAGCACCCAGAGTTACGTAGATGATACGAAACTCATTACTTCCTTTCAACTAAAAGACAACCTGGATGCAATTACTGATTTGAAAGACGATCTGTTTAAAATAGGAGAATGGTGCTCCAATAACCTCTTGTTACTTAATCCTAGCAAAACCAAGTTAATGATATTTGGCAGCAGGGTGGCAAATGCGTGCAAAATTGCAATTTCACTCCCTTCCCTTTATGGGAAAGGACATTGTCCCTTCAGACACTGCTAAAGACCTGGGCTTTTTGTGAGCGGCGCACGTAAATATGACCATATTACGCCTATTCATAAAGAGCTCAATTGGCTACCCGTGGCAAACCAGTTATATTATCGAAGCGCTACAATGGGCTTTAAATGTATGACGGGCCACTCCCCTGAATATCTGTCTTCAATATTTTTAAAGCGAGCCGTGGTGAGCAGTCGTAGCACCAGAAACTCGCAATTGTTGAACATTCCACTTTTTAAAACCGCTAGCGGCCAAAGAACCTTTTATTATAGAATAGTTAATTTACGGAACTCTTTAGATTATTCTCTTAAACTGTGTGATTCAGTCACTGTTTTTAAAAATCGCTTGAGGACCAAATTACTTAAAGAACTGTAATTTAATAACCTAATATTTGAACGATTTAAAAAAAATTATCTTTTATTATAAATAGGAATATATTTGTGTTAATATTGTCTTTGAAAAGCCCCCTTGGGGAAAGTCAATAAAGTATGTATGTATGTATGTATGTAAGATAAACAATTTCACGGAGGATCTCTCTGGATTACAACACAATCCCAAAAGATGCAACTCGTCAAGATCTTCAGGTTTTCATTACTTTTTCTATATGTAAGTCAATTAGTCTTCCGTTGAAATGGAGCAAGCTTATTGCTATACTGGGCTTTTTTAGTAGTTTTCTTCAGTAGTAATTATTTTATGGTGTTTTTTTTATTGCTGATATTGCGGACAGACACACATAGAGCCAGTCATTAAATCACCAGTAAATGAAGCTTATAAGATTGTACTAGATTTCAAAACATGTCCCCTTTCTTTATTATAAACATGACAAAAAACACCTAATGCAAAATGTAATAACAAAAGTAATTTTACTTTGTTAGATGCTTGAAAGTTGAACTTTCTTTCTTAATCTTCAATATATCAGTGTTGGATCCAGACTTCTTTCTAAGGTGGGCACCCCAAAAATTTCTAGTCCTTTGGGCATTAAAATTTACCCTCTGCAAGCAGAGATCCCTTCGACCTTCCTAAAAAGGTAGGGAAGATCGTGGGGACCTCTGCTCGCAGGGTACTTAAAATTAAAAAAAAAAAAAATTGGCCCTTGTCTGCCTTATAATTTCTGCCCATAAGCGAGGGAGGAGGGGGGTGTGTAGCACTCTGAGTTTCCTTAAATTGTACGAGACTGAACCAGGATTGGTTCGCCCAGCAGCCCTTGTAACCTGCTTGCCACAGATTAATAGCCAGTTCCAGCAAGGACAGCAATAGTGTGCAGCAGAATTTTTCCAAGAATTCTGTCGTGTCCTAGGACATACTGCAAATCAGTACCAGACAGAGAATTTGATTCTAGGCAGTTGCAACCTGTCCTTTTTGCGCTCCTTTTTATTCGAGCTGCAGAGTGAGGTTATGTGTTCCACTTCTAAGAATGTCACCTCTAACTCTACCATGGAAACAACCCTACCCTACCCTAACTGACGGTTCTGTAACCCAGAATTGTAGGGCTGTTATTTTTCAATTACTGGAAATTGTAAAAAAACAGCAAAATATGTGTTAAAGTGAGACAGCTTGCTAATCCAAAACCTTAACAAAAGGAATTATCTGAATTGAGAGTGGGTGAAACCAAGGTAAACCTGTGAAAAGCATGGGCAGATCTTCAAGGCCAATCCGCAGTAAATTCCCACAGCAAATCAAAACTCATGCCATGATTATCACTCTTCCTATTATTATTATTATTATTATTATTATTATTATTATTATTATTATTATTATTATTATTATTATTATTATTATTATTATTATTATTTTTATTTTTATTATTATTAACTTTATGCCGATTTACAACACAATAGCCGAGCCCAATCCTTGGGCCTAGGGCTAAAATGAGGTAGAAGTCTATCCTACTTGATAGAGAGTGTCTTTCTTAGGATGCGAGATGTTCCTAGCAGTGCAATCTTCTGTAGTTCACTAATTTTGATGTTACCCGGAATTTGTTTGGTGTATTTCTCCAAGCCCTTTTTTATTAGTCCCAGCGCTCCAATCACAACTGGGATCCTTGTGGCCTTCATCCCCCATACTCGCTCAATCTCGATTTCAAGAGCACTGAACTAATGTTGGGTTTCTTTTCTCAAAGGACTACGATGTGAAGAATTTTTTGAAGGATCACTCTTCTCCTGTGGAAATAGAGTCTGCCTACTTTTGCAGCAGGTGGTATTACCTGAATGTGTCCAGAAATGTGCAGAAAGTTATGGCATGAAATAAAAACTATGTAGTTTGCATTGCCCACCCCCATGAATCAGTCATAGTGCATGAGGTGAATAGAAATTTCTAAACACATCATTCCATATTTCACTATGGGAGCAAAACACATCTTTCAATTAAAAGGTGTGCCAAAAGCACAGATGCTTGGAAGAGACTCCTCACCTCTCAGGCCCCATCATCCTTCTGTACACAAATTGCACGGTTTGGGAATAATGGCAAAAAGAGAAGAGATATTGTGAAATATAGTGAAAAATTGGTATTTCCGGAACACAACAAAACTCCAGAGAAGAGGACAACTGTTACGCCACTTATTGTAATGAGTTGTATCATTTCCCTAGCCAAACGTGGCTTTGAGTCAACCACGAGCCACGAGCCAACCTCAAGTCAACCTTGAGTCAAGCCCAAATGTTGGATTTTTTCCATTTTTGAGTTTCATGGCCACAGAAAAGCAATTAAAAGCTTGTAGAAACAATTTGCCATGAAATATGCTCGCCAATTTTCTACTTTTCCAATGGCCCATATGTAATTATCTGTTTCGTGACCAAAGAAAAATGTTGTTTGAAATAATGAGCTTGCGTTACAAGCTTTTGTCGCACTTGCTTCTTGTCAACAACGGATCCATAGAAAAATGTTGTTTGAAATAATGAGCTTGCGTCAAGCTTTTGTTGCACTTGCTTCTTGCCAACAACAGAACCATAGCAACTGTGCACGTTTCTTGTCCTTCTTCCGGTGAGCCGCCATATTAGAATTCCCCACAGGTAACACAAGGTCAAAAGGTTCCATAATAGTCGTACCCAGTCCCTCCGTTCATTGTCTCTGAGGTGGAGTGATGGCGTTGGCGTGGGATGGTAAGTTGCATTGAATCTATTTGCATCCTATTATTGCGCTGTATGATGGCTTTCAAAAAAGCTTACAAGATGGATTAATGTACTTATGAATGTTTTAATTTTACTTGCAGAGGATGACCAAGTGCAGATTATTGAGGTAAGAAAGTAGCAAATGCCAGTCATAAACAACAGTCTGTTTATATTCCTCGTTTTTAAACTACTTTATTTGAGAGAACAACATATACAATGCTGAATTATAAAATGGAAGGTTAGTTTGAAGCTTATGATAGCTTTCAGATGACAGGCTATGCACTATACTCTCTGTAACCATATAATTATATTGAAACATGAGGAAAAGAATGTAATGACTTCTATCTTAGGGGAGCCTCATCTCGCACTAACCTGAGATCCGGCTCTCACGCTCTCAGCAAGTCTCACATTTACCATTCCCTACCCCATATACTCTAAAATACTCTACACCCCTAAAATGCTTGCCACAATTTGGATGCTAGTCACAGTATTCCTTCATTCCTAGTCACAAAAAGTTTTTTACTATTCATTTCAGGATGGTGTTGCCGTACAATTCGTCGTAATTCATAATAGGCAAGTACCATGGGACTTTTTAAATAATAACACTTTTTAGAAGAAATAATCCCTAGGAAATTATTGGCAGGAGACCTGCATACCCAGAAGAGAAACAGCCTCCTGCTACAACTAAGTATAAATTTATGCCAGACTTCAGACGTGAGGGATCACGTTTAGCTGCACACACCTAGCAAGTTTATAGTAACTGGAAGTATAATTTTTTGTGCCTTGATGTAATACATGAAGCGATTGTTTTAAATCTTTTGCAGTGATGACAGTTCAATTGTCTGCCTCCATTAGGAAAAATATTGCAAAACAAGGAACAAAAATGGTGAGACGTGTATTTTACATAGTTTGTTTAAGTTGCATTAACTTGCTCTCTATTCCACTGCATTTGATACTGCACATTTAAAATGTACTAAGCACTCCCATTATGCAATTTTCAATTAAAACAGTTGCGTCATTAGTCAAAAGCCAAGACAATTTGAAGGCTGTCCATTTAAGTTTGATATATGCAATAATTTATTATAGCTTGTTTCACACTCTAATCTTTACTGTAGCAGCACAAAATGAGGCCCATAAAGGTCCAATATTACCTTATGATCTCAGAATTGCATGCAATTACAATCATTCAATAGTTTCAATGGCCAGTTGATCTGCCCTTGGACTTGAGTTGCTGGATCTGCACCCTAAGCTTTTTTACACTGGTTGCAAGAGGGACCATTCTTTCTAGCATACAACTTCCTTACACCATCTTCCTTAAGAAACCATTCCAATGAGACTTGAAAATGGTATAAACATGCAGTAAACAAATTTAATGATACATTACCTTGGTATTCTGCCATAACGTATCAAAGTTCAATTTTCAACGAGGCTGTAGCAACACAATCAGCTTTTCATATGGGATAGCGAGCATCGGCGATTCTCGGTTAAGAAGGATGAAAGGTTATTCCGCCAACGGCAAAGAGCTTCAAATTCGAACGAATGTGATTTTGAAGAAACCACAGGGATAGCTGAGATATTTAGGAGCTTGAAACGGACGCACTTTGTACCAATAATTGAGGTTTTATTCGAGGCTTTAAAATTGTAGCGTAGCGTGTCGTAGCGTAGAATAGTGTCAGAGCGTGGTACAGTGAAGTGGTTCGAACTAAAGGCAAATAGAAACGAAGCGGATCTAAGCATAGGCAATTAACTAGTGCAATAGGATTTAACTAAGTCAATAACAATCAAAGTACACTATAGAAACTAATCAGAAACTCGGTAACGAAAACTTAAAGAAATGATAATATAAATTTACACTCACTTTGGTAAGCTCCTAAAGGCGATGAAATCAGAAACAGCAGCAGCAGTGGTAGCGGATTTTTATGCTTTAGCATTCAGCACCGATTGACACAAGAACCGTGTAATTTGAGAAAAAATGGAGTAATTCGAACAAAGCGCTAAGCTGTCAGCAATTAAAATTAACCAGAACTAACTAACGTAACAAAATCAAGAAAGCGGCATCGTGACAAAGCAAAATGAATTATCGACTAAAATTTAACAAGATAAAAAAGGCGTTTCAAAAGTAACACTAGTCCTATTACCCTTTTATGATATTAAAAGTCGTTGTCACTGTCACTTCACCAAGAAAAGATTATTTGTTACTTCAAACAGTAGCCTAAAGCACTGATATTTTGTTTTCAGGAAAGATGAATATGAAGAAGTTCTGGCAAGAAGGCCTTAAGAAAATGATTAGGACATACATGTATTGGTGTGCACAGATCAACGTGTAGAAGATGTTACATGGCCACTCAGAGATATGAACTTTATTTTCAAGCACAGAACCATATTGCAGTCATTCCCTGTGCTCATTGATGAGATATGTCTTCAACACGAGAACATGATATTTGTATCCCATAGGCCATGTAATGTTCTGTTCTGTTTATTATGTAAACAACAATGAAATAGCAAACCAGTGTTTTAGTAGCTTTTGAACTCCTTAAGCTCTGTGTTATTTTCACTGATAACATGTTCTCTAACTTAATTAATCTTTTCACATTTGGAGATATCAAGAGTAGCATTCAAGATCACTTGGTATTTCATTGGTGTTTTATACAATAAAAAACGTTCCTTCAGAGTTGTTGCCCTCAGTATTTGCCATTCCCTCTCAATGTAAGTCATGCATGTTCTATTGGTCTGTTCTATTTTCTATCTGAACCGCTTGTTAACACATTCACCCAAGAACTGCACGTAACCACCTGTGTGGAGCCACGATCTTTTTAGCGCCTTTGACGTCATCAGTTGTAACGGGCACAGACAATGTTTACATCCAACTTGTTCCGGGCGAAGAGATGTTTCAAACCATACCTGAATGAGCACGATTCAGTCAAACAGGCCGGAGAAAACGCAAGAAAGCCATGTTAAGTTGACTCAAGAATTCCAATGAAAATCTTGTGCTACTACCAACCTTTACTTCCTTCCATCTAATCCTACGATCCTAAAAGTTTTCCCAAAATATTTTCCCACCGAAAGGAAGCCTACAAAATGCCCAGCAAGACCAAAAAAAATCGGACCAAGAAAAGCAAATGAAAAGGGGAGGAGAGAAAGCGAAAGGGATTAGTCGAGGGAGCTGTGAAACTTTTAAACCCAAAAACTCGAGATTTTGCTTTCTGCGCATGCCCGAACTTTGGAAGCTGATACTTAGCATCAGGAACAGAAGGCCGCAAAGTGCTCGACTTAGAAACAGCATTTTGGGCAGTTTTGGATCTTTTTAGCTAGATACTGACTAGAAAACGGCTCGACGAGCTTCGATGGTGTTTTTCGGCAAAGTTCCAGGAGCGAATGGGTTAAAGACCTCTTTCAGATCGGCATGGACATGACTCTCTGTCATGGGGCGAAATTCCAGGGGTAAACATAACAGTCACCTTGAAGGGATTCCCTCTGTGTAATCCGAGGGTGCAGTGGCCTGTGGGTAGGTTAGCACTACAAAATGCAAGGTACATGTATATGTTCAGTGGTCATATCAAATCGTAGAAACTATCAGAGAACATGCAAGAGTTACATTTTAGCTCTTGTTTTACATCTTAAGTAATGATCAGAGGAGAATAATTATTGTGTAGTAAATACTAGACAAAGACGTAGATTGAGTTGCCTAGAGGGAGTACACTACCATAGTCATGAGCTGTTGTTGATACTTCAAACCATTTCACAAATCATGAACAAAGAGGGAATGTTTTCAGGGGGAATAAATATCCTGCGGACATGAATGTACAAATTCTAGTGTAGGCAGCTTTGCTGTTTTATGCCAGTACCTAAAATAATTATTTAGAATTCTTCATTTCATAAGCAATCATCATCATTATTAAACAGATCCTTGTTATAGCATTTAAGAATTGATGAATTGTACAAGAAAATTTCTAATTTCCCAGTTTCTGTTCATAGCATTCCTATCATACCCTTCTCTGGTTATTTGTAAATTAGTTGTTAGGTAACTACACATATAAATGCAAATCATAAGTGTAGAAATTGCCCATTGCTTTTCAAAACTGTGACGCTTATTAGGTTTGAAACTCCTTCCTTTTGTATGTATCTCTTTTTCTTTCAATTCTTGGGGAAGTGGTCAAAACTATTGTACACCTATTGAACCTACTACTACCAGGAAAGCCTGGTAGTGTCTTTTCCTATACCAGTTCTCTACGATAAAAAGATGCTGTCTCGTTTGAATAGCTCTCTGTCCTTTAATAGTGGAAAACTGGTTTTAGATTTAACGTTTTGTGCAGTTTGTCTGAAAATGCAGGCTTAATGTTCCCTGAAAATGGCAAAAAAATATATGTATTTAGGTTCATAACATGGTTGGTGTCTTGTATAGCCCCCACCCCTGAAGGTCGGTCCTCGTTAAGTGCAGATGTTTTGACAACTTCCCTTATTTTTCTTGTGCAAATTTAGCAACAGAAAATACAAGCTACATGCATGATAGTTTTAATTACAAATTAATGTTGTGAATCCTTTTGTCAGGTTGTGACAAGTTCCGAGAATTCTCCAATAAAAGAAACACGCAAGAGAAAAAAGAAGGAGAGTGTAGCTGTAAAGAAGCTCTTTCAAAGGGGTGACGATGCTCACGAAATTAACAGGTTGATTTGATTCTGGCATAGAGATGAAATTAATTGCTTGGGAAGATAACCTCCTTTGTAAATCACGATATTAGAGTTCCGACAAGTTTTCCTTTACTCTAGGGTTACTTTCAGCATTCCTATTATAACAAGGAAAATAAGGGTTGTTTATTAAAGTTTTATCTTTACCCCAGGTCATTTATGTCTCCGGGATGTCATGCCCACTACTGTGCACTAAAGAGAACTCCGAAAACCATATTAAATGAGTCTTAAAATGGTAGTTGTTATCGGCTGGTGGTGCTGCACAGGAAAAATAAAGTTTCGGGCGTAGTACAGAGAAATGTCCTTCCAAAAAATAGGATATCTGGCACTATGGCATTTTCTTCAGAAACCAGATCTTAAGTGATTAAAACAGCACTGCCAACTGGTGGTGTGGTGGTCATCAATTATAATCGATCATTGATCAAAACCTTAAGCAGAATTCTTATAAAAAGATTTTTCTAATTGCAATCGATGATCGAAAGGTTGAGTCAATTCGATTATTTCCGATGACTGATTATGAAACCTAACCATAACCCAACAGTAACGCCAGCAATTCTGACCCCTAATGACTGGGGGGGGGGGGAGGGAGAGGCAACTCAACTCTTTTACATGAGAGGTCTCCCAGGAGTTATTATAACATGAAATAAATATGTGACAATAGTTGAATTCTCGAATGTTCATTCAGACAATTTTGTCTTCAGCAGAAATGATGTGAAAGCAACATCTTTAAAACTGACACCTGACATATGGGCCAACGTGCCTATTGAGGAAGTCAAGGATCTTCCATTTGACATTGATGGCCTAAAGATGTACTGTCTGAAGTATGATCCATTAGACAACTTTGCCTCAACTGTAAATGGCAGAAAATGTGGTGGATATGTTTCATCAAAACGAAGGTTTTTCGTGGGCACGAGGTTCTTGAAATCTTGTAAAGGGTCACACAGGTGCCCTAAAGAGATGTGTGGGTACTACAGGCAGTTCAAAGAAGTTAACAGGGTTCAGTTTGATAAAAATAGTCAATGCCACTCATGTGGAGTAAAGGCAGAATTTGTTCCTTGCAACGCAAAGAAGATTTGGGAGTACCCCGATGATCAAACAAACAAACTGTTCATCATTATGGAACTCATACGTGTGTTCCTATCAAGCATGCCCCTTCAACCAAAGCTGAAGTAACGGCCGCATTTCAACTCTCGAGAACTCTTAAACCAGAAAGATTCATTAATGACAAGTTGATCAAAGCCATAGAAAAGGAAGAGTCCCTGCAAGACATAGAAGAATTGGCTGATAGTCTTGTGGATAGAAACACACTCTCCAGAATGAGGCATGCTGTTAAAGAAAAACTTGAGCCGGTAGGTCATAGTTATGATGCTGTTATGCAGTACAAAGAAAAAGTGGAAAAAGTGCTGCAAGATCCATTTCTCATCTACAGAGTAGACTGCAAAAGGAGAGTTGTCTTTAAGACAAGTAAGGTTCAGTTACAACTTGCATTAGAGATGGACCGTAAGGGCGAGGGCCACCTAAAGGTCGAGCCTTGTCATGTTGATGGTAAACATAACCGCGCGACTGGTTACATCACAATTTCGCTCGTTGTTTACGACACAAATCTGAGAGAGATGACCAAAATTGCCACAATGGAGTGCCTGTCAGAGAGCAAGGAGAACGTCGGCCTATTCTGGAAGTACCTCAATTCAGCGTTAAAGCAGCACACAGGGAAGAACGAGTATGTCTTCAAACCGCACTTGTATGTGTTCGATGAAGGTGGTGAGTTTTGGGCCTCGCTAGGAGATAACCTTGGACCAGAGTAAGTTGAAAGGGCGGTAAGCTGTGAGCGCCACTGGGGGTTCTCGGTTGACAGGAATGCAAAAAAACTCATTGGCGAAGATATCAAAGAAGAGTACACATTCCTCTGCAGTTCTGTGTTAAAGTCCTCGACAAGGAACATGTATCACAAGTAGAACTTAAGAAGTTTATTGACAAACATCCATTCCTAATCAACTGGTGGAAATGGTGGGATGCTCGTAGATCTCATGTTCTCTGTGCCTTTAAGCCTGGGTTCAATGTAGCAAAGAGCAATTTGGCAGAGGTCCATCACTCGCAATGGCATCATATCAACGCAGAGAATCTCACCTTGATTCAGGCTTGTAGATAGGATGTAGCCGAGAGCATTAAGCTTAAGACGTGGCTTGAGGGATATCAAATGGGTGCATACAGGGGAGGGCGTTGTCCATCGGCTAATGAAATCCAATGAAGAAGGCATCTTGAACAGAAAAAACAAGTGGCTGAATTTTGCAAGGAGTTGGATGCCTATATGCAAAGTGGTGACGAAATGTGCCTGCATGAACCTGAACACTTTGTGCATGAAAAGTCTTCTCACCGACATGATCCGTTCCATAAAGCAGGACGAGTGGAAAGGGGGGCGTCTGCCACAGGTGAAAAATCAAATCTTGAAAAACGCATTGCCCCAAAAAGAAACACACGGAGTAGCAAGTTCCAGCGTTCCATGCAAATTGCCAAGTCATGCCAAAATTCCTTTCATGTCGGAAATATCCAAGTTAATGGCCAGCACTCGCAGGAGGTTACCATTATCCATAAAACAGGAACAACTTAAAAAGTGACTGATATGCACTTCTGTGACGGCTGCAAATATTGTACCAGCCATGACATTTGCAGTCATATTTTATGGGTGTTGTTGTACGTGTACAAAAGAGAAACAGCTTCTTCACCAACGTGCACTTCTTGACTCTGAGCAGGAGACCGTATTTAAAACTACCACCACGTGTACAACAACTGTCACGACCACTCCCGCTACAGCGACTTCATTCGCACCCAAAGCTGTTAAAGATTTTACAGAGCCAGATTACGAAAAGCAGCAGTGGAGCATTTCCAGAGTGGAAGGGAAAGGCAGAGCACCGACATGCTCAAGTCCAAACTGCTCGAGACACTTCGAAAGAGGAGAACTTTCAGTACAAGTGGTGGCACGCTGGACTCCACCACACAGCACTGGAGATGGCAAGAAATTTACAGTGGACCGCAAATACCATTTCTGCTTGAAATGGTCGTACTTGGTACAGACCCCTCCACACTCCAGTGGATGAGGCTGTGGGAACCAGCCTGTCCGCAGAAGATTACCAAACTATCTTCTCAGAGCAGTTACCTGTGGAATGGTTGCGATAGTAGAAACTGCACATTTTGTGTTAATTACAAAGAACAGAACATGGTCGCTATAGCCTGTTGGGTTGTAAAGGTTTTGTCTTTCAAAGTATTTACATTTAATAATGTAGTTCTTCGGATTCATTTGCATGTTCACGCAGAGTTCATTCATTGGTGGACTTTATTCATGTTCAGTTAATTTTAGCGTGCATGTTTTGAGGTTAAAAAAATATCGTGGTTTTGGTAACTTGGTGACCCACTGTTTTCTTTAGGCTGTGATATTACCCGTTTTATAGGGTAGTGCTGACAAGCACAGTTACTTTCGTTGCATATTTTGCATTTTTTTTCCTTGTTATTACACATTATCGACCTACGTTCCTTAGTGTATTGAGACCCACAATATTTTCATGTTTGTTTGAAACAGCTCATCTTCCCGTTTAACTGAAAGGATCTAGGCAGAAATGGGTTGATAGTGGGTGTAGAATACCAATGGTAGCCTTCCCCTCCCATTCATAGTTTTGTTAGAGTAAGGAACGTGCGGAGAAATGCATAACAAATGGCTAAACGAGGATGGCTTATGCAACCCGCGATGCCCCACTGACCGAATGCAAAAATGGCTGCCAACAAATTATTCTTTTGTCTTTGTGTTAATTAGCCTAACTAGCCTCGTTTTAAAGCCCAAATTTTACGCGTGTGAACGAGGTTTGTTAGGCTAATTAACACAAAGACAAAGGAATAATTTGTTGGCGGCCATTTTTTCATTCGGTCAAAAAACCTTAGAATACCCGAGAAGGAACAAACTAAGTCAATGGAGG
Organism: Montipora foliosa; assembly: GCF_036669935.1. Taxonomy (NCBI): domain Eukaryota; kingdom Metazoa; phylum Cnidaria; class Anthozoa; order Scleractinia; family Acroporidae; genus Montipora; species Montipora foliosa. Next base: position 6,725,480 of record NC_090881.1, read on the forward strand.
AAACCATAATTGATACTTCCTCATGTTAATGTTTTATTCTTTAATGGAGTTGATGGTGAAGTATGTAAACTAGACCCAGAACATTTATTAAGCCCCAGTTAAGCTGTCAACCATTTAAGTTGGAACGACATGAACACTGCTCGTCGCTTAAATTATTGCAAGAAGAAAAGTAAAATTTTAGACTGAGAGTGAGCTAGCGAGCTTCAATTTTATGAATGACATTGGTACATGGAAATCGTTTCTGGTGAGCTGAGTTATGCAAATTCTTTCACGTTAAGAAGTTATAAAGTTGTGTTTTGATTTGTACCAACTGTAATGTTACTTAGAGCATCTAAATCTAGGATAATAAAAATACACTTAGGGTTTTTTGGGGGAATTTGAGAATATTTTTGTCCTCCCCGTTTTACAAAGCCATTCATTTAACTTATTTGTTTATCTGTTCGTCTGTTACTATGGTTGAAGCAGCTTAGTTCTTCTACTTCTCAAAGATGAAGGAATTTCGCCAATTGTTACAAAACGTACTTACTGTAGGTGTGATAGAACCCAAAACCTTGGCTGCCACTGATAATACCTCCATTCACAGCAATGCTTTGCTTCAAAACCTGTACACAAGGAAGAAATACGTTGCACATGATTACTCTGATAAAATTGTTTTCTACCGAAAAACATGTCCTCCATCAATTTGCCCCCAAAGAGAATGGGCTGGGTTCTAATATTTTTTGTATGGGTACCCTGTGTATGAAACACAAGATGGCGCTCGAGTGGCACGAAATGCTATAAATATTTTTATTCCACATCAATTTTCACAGTGTGTTGTTGAAATGGAACTTCTGCATCAGTTGTGTGTAATCAACAAAGGGCGGAATCCATGAGGGAAATTAATGGATATCGAGGTATGCAGGAATCAAACTTAAGCTTAACTCTTGCAATCGGCATTGAAAAAAGTAATGACATATTGTACAAAACTGGTGAGTATATTTCTACAAACTTTTAAATGCGTTTCTGTAGCCATGAAACTCAAAAATGAAAAGAAAAGAAAACATTTGGGCTTGACTCGAGGTTGGCTCATCGCTCATGGTTGACTTGGGCTTGCGTTTGGCTAGGGAAATGATATAACTCTATTGTAATAACTCACACAAAATGCAATAGTAACGCAAAATGTAATAACATCCGTAACGCAAAATGTAATAACTTTTGATGCAAAATGCAATACACAAAAGCAACGCAAAATGTAATAGCACAAAATGTAATCATATTCTGGGCTGTTCGTGTTTCTAGAAATATAAAGTGCCTGTGTCGGTGAGGGACAAAATCTGTGCCTTCGTAAAGTGACGAACTCCTGGAAGGTTTTTCAAGAGGCTTCTATTTTTCAGGGAAAAACCCGTAAATAGATGAATTAAGACAAAATGCATGGAAATAACAGATGAATTTGTTTTATTTTCTAAACGTTTGTATATAGCAGCGAAGTTTACCGATAGTGCTTTAACAGCAACCTGCATATCCTCTACTATGTAATTCTTCTTTAATTCGCACTAATGAACTTCTTGTTATATCAAGCTATTAGTTACTTAGCTTCTTCTTTTGAATAAAAATTATGATGGAAAATTAACTAAAAATGTCTTTGACAAAATGATAAATAGACTCAAAACTGCACCAAATTTGCCAGGGTGGGTATCTTAATTGCTTGCTTATTGATTGGTGTGTTGGTTGATTGATTCACTGGCTGATTTTGAATCTTATTTTACCTTAAACTGCATCCAAACTGTAACTCTGAAGAAAAGTGAACTAAATCAGGTGTCTTTTAATTGCGGGTTCTCCAGTAAATCTTGGAGGTACTGTACCTTCCATAGCCATAGGCTACAAGGCTAACCCACGCATTTGTCCAGTTCTTAGCGTTAATTATATTTCTTAGAGCGATTACTGCTCCACTGTTCTTTCCCTTCATATTTATTATTTTCCGTACACTAAGATGGCGTATATTGGCAACCTTTGCTACAACAAGTTGCAAAAATAGTGGAGACACTTCACCTTCTTGGGGCGTTATTAATTTCTCTATTATCTCTCACACTGCAGCCCCCCTCCCCCCCCTCCCCTTATCAGTGTCAAGACAAAAAAATGTTGGGAACTTAAGCAGTCAACATTGAAAGGGGGAGATGGGAGAGGAAGTGGGAAAGGTTTAAATTCTAGATACGGCGGGCAATGGAAGCTACAAAAGGTGTTTTTTAATGAAAGTGTCTCAACAATTTTGCAACTTGTTGTAGCTCTGGAATATAAATTTGTGGAAGTGGTAAGGTGTTGACAACGCGTTTGAAAAATCTGGAAACAGCTCGCAACGTCTGTCGCATTTGTGGATATCTCCCCACCGTTGTTTTAATAACGTTCTCTAAAATATCAGGATTAGGGCGACGACCAGAGTGTGTTACACCCATTAAGCTACTGGTATTGTCCTTTCCACGCTTTTCGTATGCGCATTGGTTATTCATATCTTCCTCTTTATTTTCATGGGTTGTATTGACATGTGGTGGATCTTTATTGCTATGGGATTGACTCTCCGGCAAGTTAATTCCTGACGTGCTACTTAATTCGGACTGTCCATTGTGGACGGAAGGAGATCTTTGCATTTGTGGATAGCTTCCCTTTGTTGTCATATCTTTCTGTTCATTTTCATGTAATCCAGTTCGGTTTCTATGCATTGTTATAGTTCACCACTAAATTTTCTCAGATTCTTATTGGTTTAATTCGATCACGTGATGCGATAGTGTTCGTCAAGCCAGGATAAATCTTCGGATCTCAAGAGTTTAATTGAAGCGGTTCTCTGATATATTATTGACGACTCGCAAATCCAAGAAGATGTGGGTGCTAGCTGCGATTTCACCAGTGCAATCCAGGAGTGTATTGTTGATCTGGAAACGGGCTTAACTTCGGAAAGGGATCACAAAAGGAGCTTTTCAAAATCTGCTGAATCTGGTTTAAACACAGTGCAAGCAGGATCTAGCACTAATGTATCAATTCACAGCCACGCCAAACTGCCAAAACTCGAACTAAGGAAGTTCTTCGGGAATCCAATCGACTGGTATCCGTTTTGGGAGTCATTTGACTCGGCTGTCCATCGAAACAGCACTCTAACTGGAGCAGATAAGTTCAACTATTTGAAATCACTGCTTGTAGGATCTGCCGCCCGTGTTATCGCCGGATTGCCTCTGACAAATGGCAATTATGAGAAGGCTATTGATCTTCTGAAAATAAGATTTGGGAATCGTCAAAGCTTCATCTCAAGTCACATGGAAGCTTTGACTAAAATCCCGAAAATAACGTCCATTCATGAAGTGAAGCGGCTTCGTAATCTGTATTATACGGTGAAATCACATATGCATAGCCTCCAGAGTTTGGAAATTTCTCAAGAAATGTATGGCTGTTTTCTAACGCCCTTGATCATGCAAAAATTATCAGAAGAGTTCAGGATTGCCATCACACGAAATCTAACGTCTGAAACGTGGGTCCTAAAGGATATTATGTCCGAATTCCAAAGGGAGCTACAATTACGTGAGAACTGTCAACATGTCCCTGGAGAGGTGGGGAATAAGGAGTTTTGGGTGCCAAACCCATCAAGGCATATGCCAGTATATCAACCATCGACAACCTCAGCCTTGTTTGCGGACAGTGGGAAAAGCATTCATCAAGGCCCTTGGTGCACATATTATAAGGGGTCACATCCATCTGTTAAATGTAATGTGGTAACTGACATCTCTGCAAGGAGGCAATTGCTTCGACAGAAAGGAAAGTGTTTCAGATGTCTACGTAATGGCCACCTCGCCAATCAGCGTAGTAAGGAATGTCTCATCTGTGGTTTGGGTCATCATGCCCCTATATGTGAAAATTCAGATAAGGAAAAACAATCAACTCCCCAAGGAAGAATTGCAGTCACTAATGAAGGAGTT
>NC_090881.1:6741917-6749417 GCF_036669935.1 Montipora foliosa
CACTTGAGATCGAAATGCAATGGTATTCACAGAGCGTGGGTAGAGAGCTTGCTGTGTGATAAACAGCAATAGCTGTGAATGATGCACCTTCTTGGTTAAGACATCGATCATATCGTCACTTTTGTAAATTTGACTCATCCAATCATCAAATATTAATATCATCGTTTTGTTTTTTGTTTATTCGGAAAAGTAGAGTAAAATTTCACACCAGCTTCTTCTTCTAAAGCGTCGAAAGGCTGCTATTGCCACGTCGATCCTTTAAAATAATGAATGATATCCAAAGTAGTGTCTTGTTTCCAAACACCATTTTTGTCTTTGGTAGTGACGTGTATCAATTTATCTCCATGGAGTAGAACCTTAGCTAATAAAGTCGTTTTACCCGTCATGGTACCACCTATGAAATAATACACCCCTGGGGAATATATTTTTAGAGGTGTCCTCTATTCTATGCCGTGTGACGAGAAAAAACTTTCGGGAGATATGTCTTTGTCGCATAAACTTAAGTTTTCGGAGAGAATCATTTCCAAATCACTAGAATGAGTCGTTATCTTTTGTTTTCTTTTAATGAAGCAATCATTATAATGACACCGACGTAAATTGTTCCATAATATTAGAAGGTAATCCACGGGGTGATGACCATACGAATCGAAAACCTTCTATGTTCAATAGTGGAAGTGTCGCTTCGTTGACAGAGTGTTTTAAATTCGAACTTTGTTTTACTTTATTTATCTGGTTGTATGACCTCCATTTCCACCGGCGCGTCGTAGTAGAGGATTTGATTCCAACATGTCTTTTAACCTATGTAATTCTGCGATGGCTCTTTCTTCCTGCATCTGTTGGTCCACGCATTCTAAAACGTCGAACATTCTGTTTTGTCTTCTCTGTTGACCTAGACTAGTACTTTCCGGCAGTCTGTTGCTGATTGGGGTTGATTCCCGTCACAAGAGAAGTCAGTATCTGAACGTATCAACCCGTCTGCTGTTGTGTCTGTTTAACCCTGTCGAGAATGTCTTTTTGTTGTTTCAAATAATCTAATAAATGCGATGGTTTTTGTTCTTCTTTTGACAAAGAAGAACCATCACTAGTAATCACCTCATTCTCATTACCCACTAAATCCATTAGTTCTTCTTCCTAAGTGCATGTAAAAATGAAGAAATTCCATTCACCAAAACCTGCCTTTTTTTAACCTTTCAGAGTAGTTTTCTATCTGCCATCCGGTGTTGAGCTAATTGATCTCGTAAGCGTAAATGGGCATCGGTCGTTTTTTTCTTCTCGACTACATTTCCCAGCGATGGTACCATAGTCGGTTGCTTTTCGAGTATCCTCGATTCATCTGAACTTTTATTCACTTCCTACGTGGTTGTGTTTTCATTATTATTACTGTTTGCATTTCTACTGCGTATAATAGCGTTTTCTCTTCAGACTCTGATAATCGCTAGTGTTCCCCATTCTGCCACTGTAGAGAGCATCTCTGGGTAAAATTCCAGAACTCCCACAAAAACCGTCACCGGTGATGATGCCTTTGTTATGCAATTCGTCTAGAATACTCTTAACTTTCTCTCTTTTTCTCGTTTCCTTCCATTCACATTCCCAAATAGATTCGATGTTAAATCCACTTCTAGTCAACAAAAATTCTTTTTGTTTTTGCTCGGCATACAACTCGCGCATGGTCTCATCACCAAAAGGCAAATGCGTATCGGGTGAATAACAGTCGTGCCAAAGAAACCATTAAACTTGATGACTGTTGGCTGATTGCCAACATCACCTTCGTGATAACCATCCACCTTAAATTTTTGACGTTCAGTATCGAACAATGGTTCACATCTCTTTCGTTTACAGCTAGCCAGGGTATGGAAATCTCCTAAGCAACCCACTAGAGGTATGCGAACATCTCTCTCCACGGTTGTTGTATCTTGTTGGTTTTCCTGTGCTGGGTATGCGTGCGGGAAATTGTGCGGACATGAGAAAAACAATGTTCTTCTGCAAGGATAGTATTCCGTTTGCGATACATAACAACTGGCGACGAGGATGGGATCCAGTAACTGTATGAAATAACATTTTTTTTATGCTTCTGACAATTTTGCGTTTCGGATATTCTTCGTATTTTTGCTTATTTACACAAGTTTCGATTTCCCGCCGTTGGCAATGGCTTACTCATTACTTCGTTCACTTGGCGAGCTCGAGCCGACCACAGAGTTGTTCTCATCGTATTTGGAAAGATTGGATCAGTTCTTGTTGTGCTGCAGATGCAACTGACACTGTCTAACAGGCAGCTGACAAGAAAAACGTGGCGTTGCTGATTTCTGTTATGGAGCAAACATCATACAACACTCTCCGTGATCTGTGCATGCCTGACAGCCCTAAAGATAAGAAATTCAAAGAGCTTTGTGATTTGCTTAAATTTCATTATAAACCTAACAGCTTGGAAGTAGCAGAAACATTCAAGTTCCACCAGTGTAAATAGCAAGAAAACGAAAGCATTTCTGATTACAGTGCTCGCTTAAGACACCTGGCTACCGACTGTAATATTGGTGCATTCCTAAAACAAATAAATCAAGTATCATCTGTGTGTAAAAAGTTGTCATCAGCTGTATAAAGTGGCCTGGAGTCTGTACTTCAAAGGTGTAGTTCCTTATTTGAATCTAATTTGGGATGTTACAATGGCCCACCAGTGGATTTAAAGGTCCACAAAGAGCCTAAATTCCACAAAGCAAGGTCATTTCCATATGCACTGAAATCTAAGGTTGACACTGCACTGTTGAAGATGGAACGTGACGGTGTGATTGACAGAGTTGCTTCTGCCCCTTGTGCTGCCCCAATTGTCGTAGTACGTAAAACGAATTCCGAGGAAGTGCATATTTGGAGATTTCAGCTTAAAATATAATTCCTTTGCAGATGTTGAGACCTATCCTCTTCCAAAATTAGATGATCTTCATGAGGCGTTGAGAGGTTGTAAAGTTTTCAGTATTCTAGGCATGACACAAGCCTACCACCAGATTCCACTGACAAAGGAGTCCCAGTCTTATCTTACTGTAAATACTCATGTTGGCCTGTTTTCCTTCACGAGGTTACCTAATGGAGTTCATTCGGGACCTGCAATTTTCCAAAGAACTATGGACAGTACCCTAGCTGGTATTCCAAAGGTAGTCTGCTACCTCGATAAGATTTTGGTTGCTGGTGTGGATAAAGATGATCAATTGAACTCTCTATCTCAAGTGTTTGAGAAGCTTTCTGCTGCAATGTTTCAAGTAAAGAAGGCCAAGTGTGAGTTTGAAAAAAAATTAGTTCAGTACCTGGGACATATAATTGATGGTGAGGGATTACATCCCACTGATGAGAAGTTGGCAGCAGTCCGTGATGTCCCCAGACCTACAGATGTTACATCTTTGAAGTCCTTTCTGGGACTCATAGTGTTCTATTCACGGTTTATAAAGAATCACTCCACTAAATAACCTTTTGAAGAAAGATGTCCCTTGGAGGTGGACCAAAACAGAAGTAGAAGCTTTTGTGAAGGCAAAACAGTTGTTATTACATTTACAGACTCTGGTTCATTTTGATGATTCTTTGCCTCTGTATTTGGCATTGATGGACAGTATCGTCCTATTGCTTTTGCATCTTGCACACTGACACAAGCACAACGCAACTATTCACAGTTGGACAAGGAGGCATTCAGTATCATTTTTGGCCTGAAGCGATTTCATCAGTACCTTTACAGCAGGCCTTTTACTATTTTAACTGACCACTGCCCACTACTTACCCTTGTGTGACCAGACCGTCCAGTACCTGTTCATGCAGCTGCAAGACTACAACGTTGGGCTCTTATTCTTCAGTCCTACAATTACACGATAGAGTACCGAAATACAACTTCACATGTAGATGCAGATCTCATGTCTCGCCTTCCTCTGCCACAGGTGTGGTCTCTTGAGAGTCCAAATGTTAACTGTTATTTTCTAGAACACGAGGACATTTCTGACGTCACTAGCGAAATGATTAAGAATAAAAAAGCAGTGGATCCACTTTTATCAAGAGTTTACGGATATACTCTGTCTGGATGGCCTCTAGTGGTTGATCCTGAGCTTGTGCCATTCAAAAACAAAAGGGATGAGCTGACATTGGAGAAAGGATGTTTACTTTGGGGCACTCGTGTAGTCATTCCAACTTCACTGCAGGAAGAAGTACTAAAAGAGTTGCATGAAACTCATCCAGGAATCACAAAGAGGAAGGCATTGGCCAAAGATTGATGTGGACATTGAAAGGATGGTTTCACTGTGCAAAGTTTGTCAGTCCATGAGATCCAACCCACCAAGTGCACCTTTCCATCATTGGACTTTCCCTTCTCAGCCCTGGTCTCGTCTCCATGTAGATTTCGCAGGGCCGGTCGCAGGGCGCATGTATTTAGTACTAGTGGATGCATACAGTAAGTACCCGGAAGTTGTGAAGATGAATACAACAACAAGTTCTGCGACAATCAGTGTTCTTCATGAGGTGTTTAGTAGACAAGGCTTGCCTGAAATACGAGTATCGGACAATTGCCCCGGTTTACTTCTTCCGAATTTCAAGTATTTTGTGCACAAAATGGAATAAGGCACAGAACCTCATCACCATATAAACCGTCTACTAATGGCCAGGCAGAAAAGGTTGTTCAGATTTTGAAGACAGCACTGAAACAAGCTCACCTTACAGGAACAAATGTGGACACTGTACTTGCAAGATATTTACTAAGGTATCGTAATACCCAACATTCAACTACTGGTGAGTCACCTGCAATGTTACGCATGAGAAGAAGACTGCATACTCGTTTGAATCTGCTGACTCCCTCAGTACACAAACATGTTGAAGCAAAACAACAGGCTGTCGTGGAGCGAACCAGTGATCGACAACTACGCAATCTTCAAGTGGGGGACCAAGTTTTGGCCAGAAATTAGAGTAAAAGAGGAAAGTGGATGCAAGGCATTGTTACACAAGTGCTTAGGTCAAGGAATTACTTGGTAAATATTCAAGGCCAACTCTGGAAAAGACACATAGATCAGCTTATCAAAAGTAGGGTGAATGAGCAGCCTGGGTGTCTGACCAGTTTTCCAGTGAATGATCCAGCAGGATTAGAGAGTGAATCTGTCTCTGGATCCCCAGTCACATCTGCAGGAATTTGTCGCAGAACAGCAAGTTCCAGAGTTGCAGGAAGGGACTCAAGCAGCGGGTATTCCTGGAATGTCACCCCTCACTCAACCAGAGAGACGTTATCCTACAAGAATTAGAACAGCTCCAAGTTACTTATAAGACTATGAACGTTAAGGACATTATTCGCTTAGTTGTGTTGTGTTATTATCAGTTCTTTCCCTTACCATAGCAGTTACATTTATATAAGAGGGGAAGAAATGTTGTATCTTGTTGGTTTTCCTGTGCTGGGCATGCGTGCAGGGAATTGTGCGGACATGAGAAAAACAATGTTCTTCTGCGAGGATAGTATTCCGTTTCCGATACATAACAACGGTGATCTTTTTTTCGCCTTCTGTGGAAGAGGACATCCTAGTTGACTTCCAAAATCAACTCTGTTCCAAAAGGCTAGATATTCCTTGGCAATTTCCAAATGAGATTCTTCAGGATAACCTATCTCACGAGTGATACCTTTGGTGTGTGATTTGAGGTGACACATTGAAAAATCAAATTTGACAATCCTGCCGTCGTACAATTTCTGACTCCTAACTCAACACCTGGGAAAGGATCTAACAAATCCACCAAATCCCCTCCAAAAGTGAGATTTCTAATTCCTGTCGAATTCCTGTTGTAACAGAGATATGTCTGCAGTGCAATATTTTTTCAAATTCTCCTGAAAATTCCACATAGAACCTTTCGATTATTATCTTTTGTACCACTCATAAAAATCGTTAGTTTCAACGTCTTCTTTCAAAAAATATTTTTTGTCTGGTATGACACCGACATAATTCCAATTCTCACTAACACCCTCGCAAGGAGCCAAATCTTTCTTGCAATAACGACACACCATCACGGATTCACATATGATTTCATGGGATACATGGGTGAGACATCCCTCCATAAATAATTTTCATAACACTCTCTACCATTAAACAAACGACCACAATACTCGCACTCTACAAAATCCGTAACCACAGTAACCACCGCTAAACTCAGGTGGTGGTGATTTAACGGTTTGTCTATGTTTTTTTAAAAACTGAACCAAGGTTCTCTAGCATAACTGTTTTTTAACATGTTCAATTGCCAAATGACCTGCTCCACGCGACGTAGGAACAAGTTCAACAATGATACGCAGTGATGGGTCTGAGAATTTACTTCCTGTTGACTGTTCAACATGTGTTGAATCTGATGGAATACATCATCCGCTCAAAAATTGCCTACCAACACGATAGCGGAAATAATACTACCCATCGGTAAATTATCCGACTGGATTCTACCCTGAACATACATAGTCTTCTCATTGTAACGAGTCTTTACGAATAACTGCAGCTGAGCCATCATTGCGGCTAAAATGATCACCAACTGTTCCGACTCTCTCCTGCGGCGCTCCGCATCGTCTTCTGTAGAATCAATAGCCCTCCATTCATCCTCAAATAAAATGGGATGTAAACGTAAAACACTAGTAGCTATGTCAAAATATTCATTATGGCCTCTTTCTTCATGTTCCGATGCAAACCGAGTCGGCTCGTACTCGTCACCCATGGCCAATACGGAGAAAAAAGGACATAAGACGCAAACGAAAAAACATACTCAGACCACTGCTTTTTTCTCTCCTCAAACACATTTTTATTCCTTAAAATCTAACAGTATTATACTTTCGTAAAACACTAGAATAATATTATACTCCCGATGAAAAAAAAAACTTAAAAGATTATTAAAACCACTCTTTATTATTAAATTCCATGTGGTGCTTCATCCCTCCCAAATCCTTGCGAATGATCCTACATCAAGTATCACTTAACCATTGTATCTCTACCTGCCCCAATACACCCTCGTGTCGAAAACGTGTTTCCCAATTTCAATACTTAAACAGGATTGTTCTAATAAAAACACTCTCAGTGTGATAACAATCACGCTTATCTAACAACAACTGCACGTTTATGAACTTATCGCGTGCTAACATTTTTGACGAAGCTAGAGTAATTAATGTATTATTTACACAACACTCGGCTGTTTCTCTAGAACGTATAACCTCTTTATAATTGTATTGATAGCAGGCACATACTAGATCAACATCAATCCATGGATACAAATATTGTTTCAATAGAGGAGGCAGCGTGGTCGAGTGGTTAGGGCGTTGGCTTTGCATGCGGCTGCTCCAGGTTCAGATCCCGTCCTAACCTCTGGTTAGAATTTGTTTCCGGGTTTCCCGGATTCAACTCTACCACGCTTTGTAAATAGCCAACTGGCTGCCTCCTGCCAGTTGGGGTTCTTACAAATTGTTTCTGTTAAGTTTGAACTGTTTCTTTCACATTGTTAAAAAGTGAGGTGCCTGTAAACTAGCTT
>NC_090881.1:6759417-6764417 GCF_036669935.1 Montipora foliosa
GTGACAGGCCTGGATCTGGGAGGAATTTCCCCCGTTATGAAGGAGTCCTCAAGATAATGACACAGAGGAAATGTTCCCTTGTCAAGGCTGTGGAGAAATATGGAGTGGCCAGAAATACGCCAAGGTGATTCCTCGGAATTTGTGAGCTCAAAATCTTAGACAGAGATACGTTCAACACAGTTGTTTCCACGGGGAGGGGGCGTTATTTTACCAGAAAATAACAAAGAAGCTCTTTAGGCTTTTTAGAGTCCCTGACCATAATTATCAAACAAAACTCGGCAAGGGTCGAAAATTCGATTTCGCTCATATTTTTATGGTAGATAGGGTAGGTTATGACAAAAACTACTGGATAAATTTTTCGGCAAAATATCCTTTTATTTCAAAGAAAAATGCAAATTACCAAATTCCGTTAAAATCGTCATTTGACACACCATTTTGTTAAACAAGTTCAAAAGCCTCGTATCCAAAACCAAATTATTTTTCCGTCTTTAAAACACTCAAATAGTTTTGTGCAATGTGTAAGTGTGTATTGGGTAGATTTGGGGGAAAGTTGCGTCATTTTTTGGGTGCAAAATAATTAAATTTCGAAGACATGTATTTCTTTCACTTAAAAGTACTTCGTGAATACAATTAATTTTCACCATGTGTGAAACCTTGAAATTGATTAAGCTTCTGGTGGTCCAATTGTCGAAGGATGGTCTACAGATTCGCGTAAAAATTTCTTTGGGCAAATGATTGTGAACGAGGCAAGAGCTTCTCAAAGTACGTCAAAAAATGCAAATATTTCACCTTCTGTCGTCAACTGGCATTACACATATATTTAAGCACGCGCCAGATGTATGGACCCATCTTAAGTTGAAAGAGACACAGAGCTGATAATTTCAAAATGTTCTAACCTTATTTGCCGTAAGAGGCAGGTCCAAAGGCTGATTTAACGTGTTTCTCTCACCATTTGTCGCATTTTAAGCGGTCAAGTTTGCTTCTGTGTACACAACGTTCGTTGCACACGTATTCAATGGTCGAATACCATAATCTGTGATCATCTTTCGGGGCATATGATCACCACTGCATCTACCTAAGTCAACAACTGCTAAGTGATTTGCAGATAGTTGCTTGCTACGTACGTACTAAACCTGCTAGACCAACATATTACATTTGATTGCGACCATTGCTCTCAGGCGTGCCGGTGCCCGCAGCACAATCATTATCTCGTCACGCAATGCTCTCCTTTTTGGGAGGTACGTATACCGGTAGGGGTATATGATATAAATCTACTAGCGCGTAATTCTCTGAATTACTACGCTACTCAGTATCTATTCTGTGATAGCGTAGTAGTGTACACTTCTCGATAAGGCAATGATGTCCTTTGCATCAAAACTAGAACAGGGTGTTGCCACTGTTGATAATCCTGTAGAGGATACTGGTACAGCTAAGGTACCGGATTCCCGTTCATCGTTGTCAATGGGCTGGGCTTTGAAATCCTCCAGTACTCAAAGAACCCGACTGAATGAAAACCAGAAACAATAACTGACAGAAGTATTCAAAATCGGCGAACAGACTGGAAAGAAAGCGGATCCCTCCAATGTTTCCAAGTCAATGAGAAAGGTTAGAAACGCAGATGGCTCTTCTAGATTTGATACTTCGAGTTATTTAACTTCTCAGCAAGTTGCAAGTTTCTTCTCACGCCTTGCTTCAAAGAAAGTTGTCCAAGCTGCTGAATCTGGGGACGAAGAAGATGAACACGCTGAAGAGCTGGATAAAATTCATGAACAGAACATACAAGAATTGAGTAATGAAGTCATGGTAGAAATATCATTGCAGTATCCGATCATGTACGATACGCATAACATTTGTGAAATCGCAGCTTGCTCTAAACTCGCAAAGTTTTCTGTGCAGATCCACCAAGACATATGTCATTTTGATCAGCTTGACATCTCAACAATCAATGTTAAACGAAAGAAGCCCTACATAGATCTTCTGACGAAATTAGTTGCTAGCTGCAGTTTTAACGAATCACTTTGAAACGCAATCTTCAACATAGAGAGCTGAGGCCAACAGACCTCATCCACTATGCAGGGGCAAGTTTTCCCTGATCATCACCGCAGGAATAGAGAATCTCCTTTGTGTTTTTAAATATGTGAGGGACTTGCCTCGAAGACCCCAGAAAGAGCTGTAACTCAGGTCCCGACCATACTAATGAGTTTTGATCTCGAAGAAAACGAAGCAAATTATTTTCGCCCAAACTAGCGTTTAATTTTCCCATTGGCTTCATTTGTCCAAACAAATAGGTTCGAAAGTGATAAGAACGAGTTGGACGTGGAATTGTGCATATGTGAAATAAATGTTCAGGTAATACCACTTCATTCACAAAGTAGTCCCACCACACGCTAGTTCTTCCTGGTCTAGTCCAATATCTCCTTTTTCTTTCTTATGGCTGTCCATCAGTTCTTTATTGGTATGGCGGAATCTCACAAAACGCTTGAGGTAGTAATTTTGCGAAATTTTGTTTCTGTGTGGAGATCAGGTGGCTTTGGACGCAGGAGAAAAACTGCGAACCGGGGTAGGGGTTTGTAAAGATTTGTTGTGCCAAAAAAGCATGTGTGGGAGCGGGAGGGGAGCACAAGCACGCGCAAGATGATGTGTATGGTACCGGGGTAACGGTATAATCATGTTGCAAAAAGCAATTTGCCACGTTTGATATATTAATATTCTGACATGGCTCCGCGGCTTTTGGGACAAACGTCTCTTTCTGGTGTTGTTTTCTTTGTGTCCAAGTCTCTTTCGGGAATTGAGAGACAAAAGAAACTTTAAAAAGTTACAATTTTGACCCGAAAGCCTTGGAGCATGTTAAAATATTGATATATCGAACGTGGCCTATTTGAGAAAACAAAAAAGTTTGCAAAAGCTCCGACTGTCTGCAAAAGTATTCGAAAACAAATTCTGCCAAGTTGTAAAAAAATAATAATAAATGAAACGCTTTTGGACCTGCCTCTTACAGCAAATAAGGTTAGAACATTTCAAAATTATTATCTCTGTGTCTATTTCAACTTAATATAGGTCAAGGCATGTGGTGCATGCTAAAATATATGTGTAACCCGTAAATTGAAATTTGATGGCGGAGGGGCAAATATTTGCATTTTTAACGTAATTTGAAAAGCTCTTGCGTCGCTCACAATCATTTGCCCAGATAAATTTTTACAGGAATCTGTAGACCATTCTTCTGCAATTCAACCACCAGAAGCTTAATCCATTTGAAGGTTTCGCACATGGTGAAAATTTATCATATTCACGAAGTACTTTCAAGCGAATGAAATACATGTCTTCGAAATTTAATTATTTTGCATACAAAAAGACAACGCAACATTCCCTAAAATCGACCCAGCACACATTTTATTTCATTGTTTTAAAGACGGAAGAAGCTCTCAAACTGGTTTAATAAAATGGTGCGTGAAATGGCGACTTTAAAGGAATTTGGTAATTTGCATATTTCTTTGAAATAAATGAATATTTTGGCAAAAAAATATCCAGTAGTTTTATCATGCCCTAGCCTGTCTACCATAAAAATATGAGCCAAATCGAATTTTCCACCCTTGCTGCGAAATTAAGAATTTGTCTGATTTTTACAGGCAGGCACTCTTAATTGATAAGAGAAACTAAGGATCTAGGAACTGCCAATAATCCACCACCCATACATTTGAGGAAAAAAAAAAGTTTCGTAAGGTGCCCGTTCTGAGGAAATGATAGACACAGATAAAGTTTTCAATCAATTTTTAAATGAGTCGAACTTCCCTTAATCGGTAAGTATATCACTTAAATTTTTATGAGATCTGTCCAGGATAATTTTGATTGAAATGTAATCACCAGAGAACATGAATTAGTTTGTCTTTTAATGTTATTGTTGTTTGTGATGCGAAAAGTGATGTTACGGTTTTCTTGCTCTTGTAATGGTAAATTGTATTTTGGAAGAACTTTGTCATTGGTTAAAATCAATTGTACTTCCATCATAGGAACGAAAGCATAAGGTATAATTATGATGATGTACTCAATTTGTCTGGGATGTATGTGTAACAGGACTTATCTAATCTGTCCTTCATAGTCTGTTTGGAAAACAAGAACGTGTCCTTCAAAAAGAAAACATACCCGTGCTGCTTCTAAAGAAATTATCAAAAACTGTACTTAATAAAAGGCCATTTCAAAATGTAAAATCCTCAATGTGAGAACCTCGGGTGTCAGTTTAATTAAGAGGGACTTAAGGATCGACGGATCTGGCATGCAAAAATTTCACGGATTGGGGCCTCTTGTAGATTTCAAAGGAAGGGGAATCAACTGGGCTCTGATTCTGCACTTTGATGACAAACCTAAAGTTAAAAGATTTAAAGGTTTTCGCGGGATTATTCAATTTTTTGGGTATGAAAGGAACAATATATTTAATTTTTTTTTAATTTTTACATTGCTTCAAAAAGAATTCTACCAACAGCGACAATTTATTGAATGTTAATTGACTCTGAAAAATGCTTTTCAGATTCCAGTAGCGGACATTGAGATCTTCTTTTCCCACATTACCATAAAGCTATAAGTTGTGCAAAGTACCTTCATATTAGTAGGTACCGTCCTTAAGTGATAAACCTTTACACTTATTTTTCTTTCACACAAAACACCAAGTGGCAAATTATTCTCTTTTTTGAAGATGAGGAACTGAATTTAAGTCTGATGATTTGCGAAAAACACACACTACCATTTTGAAAAGCACCTGAGGCAAAAAAGTAACCAAGCCCCATCAAACTTAGTATCTTAGGGCATCGCTGCCATAAATATCTGTCTTCAAAGAGGGTGGTAAATGGCAGAGCAAGAGGGCAAGAGGAGAAACAAGAACGTTTAAAGAAGCAGTGTAAGAGCAAAGAGAAATGTGCAGTAAGCACCAGAGATGCAACCAGTCAATTCGATGACCAGTCTTCTACCCTCAAACAGACCTCTGAAGTGGCTATTCAAACAGACTTCCA
>NC_090881.1:6769417-6786917 GCF_036669935.1 Montipora foliosa
AAACATAAGCTTATGTGTGAAATATGCGAACGTGTTCTGAAAAAATGTTGTGAATGTCATGTTAAGAAATGTTTATAATAAATGGTGTCGTTGAAATAGGCCAGAGGTTTAGCTTTGGGATGTTATTGATGAAGAAAAAGATATGCTCCCTTACGACATTAAACAGTCAAAAAATCTGGATTTTCCTTACAAGAACTAAGAGCGTTTTAACCATGATGACATGGACTAAGTTGAGTGTTTAGCTGAATTTCGTGTGGAAAAGAAAGATATTTCCAGATTGGCCGATGCTTTGGGCATCCCTTTGTTCCTCACGTGTCAGCAGAAGAACATTTGTAATGGTGTTGAAGGACTGTGACGTTTTGCAGATCCCTGTCGACTCTGAGACATGATTGCACCATTTGGACGACCAGTCCCTGTCATTAGCATGATCACCAAAGAAGTTATGCATTTTATTTATAACAATCACCACCAGAAGCTAAAACAGTGGACTCAATTTCTGTTAAGCCCTAAAAATAAACAAGAGTATGCAAATGCAATTTCACCATGCTGTCGCTGCTCTCAACAATTGTTTCAGATTTATAGATGGAACTGCACGTCCCATCTGCCGTCCTGGAAATGAACAAAGACTAGTTTGCAATGGCCATAAGAGAGTGCATGTGCTGAAGTTTTAGTCTACGGGTTTGCCAAATGGAATCATTGTCAATCTTTTTGGCCTGATAGGTATGAGCAAATTTGCGTTTCATATCTCAGTTACATGTAACTCTTCCTCACCCCAATTGAAAATACCAGTCATTTTATTGTAAATGATTTATGTTACGCAGTATCATGATCTTTGTTTTGGAGTGTGAGACCCTTGTGGCGCATATTGATCAGGATATGATTACTTTTATTTTCAGAAGGAAAGATGCATGATGCAGCTATGTTGGCAGAGTCAGGTCTTCCTCAGGACCTTACCACCCATGCTCTCTCACCGACAGGGAGACCTCTTTGTGTATATGGAGATTCTGGTACCCTTTAAGGATGCACTTGCAGGCTCCATTTAGAAATGCAGGAAGGTTTACTGAACAAATAGAGTGCAAATGTCAGTGGAGTAGATATTCGGGGATGTTATTAATGACTAATAAATTTCTTGAGTTTCTATGAGTACATTGTTAGTGCCATATTACGGAATTGCTTGACATGTCTATATGGTAACCAAACAGCAGAGCATTTTGATGTTAATCCACCAGCTTTGGAAGGCTTCTTGAACTGACAATATTTTGCCTTTGGTTTCATTTCAAGTAGTGCATTTTAATATTTAACTCTCATGGTCAAATGTTCCTGTTGTTTTCTGTCATTGCTAAAGATATACTGATAAGCATCAATTTGTTAACAAATATTAAAAAATTAAATAGCTTCTGCGAGGCCCCAAAAATGTTACTGTGGAAAGCAAATTTCTCTGAAATGTGTATCATGCCCATTGTTTTGTTGGTAAGTAATATTCTGGATAAATTCATCATTTCTCTCACTTACTGTCCTTGTAAATATGCCTCCATTTCCACCCTAGCAGCATGCAGGAGAGTTGTCTCCTGAACGTAGTTTAAAGGCCCAATTCCCACAAGTCTCCGGTAGCTGCATGCTAGAGCATCCAAACTACTAATCAGGAGGTCATTGGGAGGTTTGACTCCTATTAGCAGCATTCCGATTTTTTTCTGAGAGTGCCCAGTTGTCATTGGCAGATTGTGACAAATAAATCAGTAACTTCCAATAGGCACCAGCAGAGCTTAACATCATTTTGTTTTTCCTGGGTAAAGTTACCGTAATAAAAATCATCAAATGGCTGGCTCTTGGAATTCATTCATGAAAAACATACACGGGATAGACTATTGTTTGTCAAGTCTTTCAAAAAGCGTTTAAAAACAGTTCAGTCTGATGCTGTTGCTGCTCTCGCTGTTGTTGGAACAGCATTGAAAATGCCTGCATTTGCTGCTGTTGTTGTTGCTACAACAATTGCAACATTTGATTGTCTTCTTGCATCCAGCTCAAGCTGAGCCTTCCTTAGCAGATTGTCTGCTGCCCTTGCATTCGTATCTATTTCTGTTTTTTCTCGTAGGAAGGCCACTGTTTCACTGCCTGCTGAGCTTTTTCGCTTTGCGTCTTTGTTGACATTTTCTTTTTCACCATTTCTTCTTTTCTTTGTGCCTTCTCAAACTTGGGCACTTTCCTGATCTCTTCAGCTTTTGTTCTCTCTGCCAATTCATCTTTCTTATTAAGGTTATTCCTGTGGATTCATCAGAGCTATCTCCGTTTTCAATGAGGAATTCGAGTGCTTCCACTAGAATCACAGTAGCAAGGAAGATCCCGCACTCTGAACCTTCTGCTTTCCCCATTCAACATTTCACAGGTTTTGTTTGTTTGGCAGACTAGAGTATTTTCTATTACCTTCATTTCAATTGTATCTGAAAAAGGCATCCTGAAACTGAAGCCATCAAAGCTATGCCACCACCGGAAAATGTGTCTGACCTTCGATCGTTTTTCAGAACTTGTGGCTATGTTGTGGAATTTGTTCTAAATTATGCTAACAGTGTCAAACAGCTACAAAAGTTCACTCGGAAAGAGCAGAAATGGTCATGTGGAAATGACCAAGCAAAGGCATTCAAAGCCTTGAAAGAAGCGCTCTCAGGCGCACCGGTCTTGGCTTGTTTTCGCGTTTATGCTCCAACTTATGTGGTTGGTTACTGACGCCAGTCCAGTTGGTCTTGGCGCCATTTCACTCCAAGATCAACGTACCAGTGAATGTAAACGTATTCTGTATACCAGTCGATCACTCACACTGACGGAACGGAGGTATTCACAAAATGTGCGCCAAGTGCTAGGTTGTGTTTGGGCAGTCGAACATTTACACAATTTCTTATTTGGTATAAAGTTCACTTTATTAACCGACAACAAGCCTCTTTCTAAGATATTTGACCCACATTTAAGCAAAGTTTTACCTCCGTGCCTTCAGCGCTTAGCTTGAAGATTACATCAGTATACTTTCTGTATTCAGCACATCCCAGGGAATGCAAATACAGCAGATTTGTTGTCACAATTGCCATCCACCACTGCCATCGCCATTGTTTGCAATAATTATGTGCAATTCGTTTACACATCAATCGAAAGTACTGTTACCAAGTAGAAGTAGAATAATCTTTGTATTACAATATAAGATAATTGTTCAGTGAATAAAGAACATTACATAGAAAGCAATGGAAGAGTGTGTCTCTCCACCAATGACTACACCACAATTGGCATGTACGGGTACACGTCGAAAGCTACTCAAAGCGATGATACAGAAACCACTCACTTGTGCACCTCGACGCCTCCAGTGATGATGACGTTACAAAAGTACGATTTCACTGTGCACTATGAGCATGGCAAGAACATGCACTTAGCCGACATGCTGTCACGGGCTTAGCTGATTCTAATACGTACCTGATAATAATAAGTGCGAAATCTAATTACTATTCTTCTATCATTGCTAACGGAACGGAGGTATTCACAAAATGTGCGCCAAGTGCTAGGTTGTGTCTGGGCAGTCGAACATTTACACAATTTCTTATTTGGTATAAAGTTCACTTTATTAACCGACAACAAGCCTCTTTCTAAGATATTTGACCCACATTTAAGCAAAGTTTTACCTCCGTGCCTTCAGCACTTAGCTTGAAGATTACATCAGTATACTTTCTGTAGTCAGCACATCCCAGGGAATGCAAATACAGCAGATCTGTTGTCACAATTGCCATCCACCATTGCCATCGCCATTGTTTGCAATAATTATGTGCAATTCGTTTACACATCAATCGAAAGTACTGTTACCAAGTAGAAGTAGAATAATCTTTGTATTACAATATAAGATAATTGTTCAGTGAATAAAGAACATTACATAGAAAGCAATGGAAGAGTGTGTCTCTCCACCAATGACTACACCACAATTGGCATGTTTCAATCTGCCTACAAAGTCACTCACAGGACGGAAACTGCTCTCTTCAAAGTAAAGTCTGACATTCTGAATGCAGTTGATAAACAGGAAAATGTACTTCTTTTCCTGCTTGACTCATATGCCGCTTTTGACACCATTGACCACAACATCTTGTTAGCTCCAATATGCACTAGGTATGGGATCAGGGGAAACACCCTCTGCTGGTTTGCGGCTTATCTCAACGATCGGAGACGGTTCAATTGAGTAGAAGGCACTAGGTCATCCTATATGGTGCTGCAATGGGGAGTGCCACAGGGATCAGTGCTAGGGCCAATTTGGTACACTCTTAACTCTGCTCCACTTGGCGCCATCATTTGAAAGCATGGGCTCCTCTTCCACCTTTATGCAGATGATTGCCCAATCTATGTGCCGTTCAAGTCAAGGTCTGATGCAGTATCTGATGCTTTGTCAAAGATGGATGTCTGTGCTAAAGAAATCTATGCATGGATAACATGTAATGAATTAAAACTCAATTGTGATAAGACTGAGTTCCTAGTAATACATGCCAAGCATCGCCCTTATCCGCCAACAGATAGTATTAAAATCGCTGATTAAGAAGATATCTTGAACAGCATGTTAATAGTATTTGTAAAATTGCTTTCTTTCGTATACATAATCTATCTAAGATTAGGAGTTGCCTTACTCAAAAGGACACTGAAACATTAGTTCATGCATTTATTACATCCAAACCAGATAACTGCAATTCACTGCTAGTTGGACTACCAACAATGCTCATTAGAAAAGCTTCAGCATGTGCATAATGCTGCCGCGCATGTAGTCTCCTTCAAGATATTACTACTTACTTATAAGGCCTTGAATGCTATAGCTCCTGAATACATATCTGATTTCTTAGTACAGTATACACCAGCTAGAGTCTTCTGTTCATTTGGCAAAAAGCTCTTACAAGTCCCTAGTTAAAAGAAGGTCCTTTAGCCACGTTGCAGCACATTTGTGGAACAAACTTCCAGATGCCATACGTCAGTAACCATCATTAACAACATTCAAATCCAGAATCAAAACGCATCTATTTAATGAAGCCTTTAATTTGAGTTTTTATGAGTTTAGTATTTTTAATTAATTATTATTACCTGTCCTACAACAAGAAAGAAGTGGATGACTTAGAACCAGTCAACATGGTCCGTTATCTGTCCATATCTGACCAATGGTTACACAAAATCAGAGCAGAGGACCAATCCCTGAGAGAGTTGTCAGAGATTATTCTCGTAGGATGGCCAGAAGACAAGAAAGATGCCCTGGCGCACCCTTACTTCAGCATACATGACGAGGTGACCGTACAGGATGGGCTGGTCTTCAAAAGGAATCTCGTTGTGATGCCAAGGAGCCTTCTTAGAGCACATATGAAGACGAAGAATCCCTTGTCCCATCTTGGGATACAGGCATGTCTGAGACATGGACGTGAATGTATTTACTGACCAGACGTGTCTGCTAAAAGGAGACAGTACATCTCTGTGTGTGAAATGTGAAAAGCACTCGACAGTTTGACACACGCCAAGAAGGCACTGATGTCCCATCTCGTCCTTGGAAGAAGATTGCCACAGACATCTATACCCAAAATGGCAAAGGATTACCTAGCCACGGTAGACTATTACAGCAACTTTTGGGAATTGGAACAGTTGCCAAACACCAAGGCCAGCTCTACCATTCTGAAATTGAACAGTCATTTTGCCCGCTATGGCAGACCGGATCAAGTGATCAACGATGTCCAGGACTGCTTTGCTCATTAGATTGCAAATCAAAGATCAGTCTACTACCGGAAACACGTGAAAGACGAGATAAAAAACCACTGTTGTAACCAAGGCTAAGAACAGAGAAAGTTTCGATCGCAAGAGAGAGAGAGAGAATGAATGAATGAGTGAATGAACTTTATTTACCCACGGAATTTACATCAGTAAGAGAAACAACTACTGCTTTACAGTAGTTATTCTATGGTTAAAATACACTATACACTGATAGACTATATATATATATATATATATATAGACAAAACGTAAATGACAGAGAGGCTATTTATTTGATTTTTAAAAGCAGAGACAGTGGGATCAGTTTCATTTAAATTACCCCATACTACGTCACAGTAATCAACCACGTTATATATTGTTAGAAGTGTGTCTTGGGGAACATACTGACGAGTCTGTTTAATGCAGCTAGTCCTGATGAGACACGTTTGCAAAGGCTGTCAACATGCTCCTCCCATAGGAGACATTGTTCAAATACAACTCCAAGGGACTTAGTGGACTGAACTCTGGTTATAGGTTGCTGGCCGATTTTCAAGGGATCTATCACAAAGATTCCAAGATTAGATAGGTTATAATCAGAGGCAAAAGTCATGTACTCCATTTTAATAACATTTAAACTAAGCTGATTAGCTAGTAGCCAATTTTGTAAATTATTCAGATCATGATTAATTTCCCAGTGAAGGCGTGCCATAGATTTATGAGAATTTGTGATGATAGTGTCGTCTGCAAACATACGAGCTGTCGCATATTTTAAGCACTCAGGAAGATCATTAATATAAATAAGAAATAAAAGTGGTTCAAGGATGGATCCTTGTGGAACACCACAACTGATTATTCGAGGCTCAGATGTGTATCCATGGACCACACAAACTTGGTCTCTGTCAGAAAGATAGGATTTAAACCAATTCAGAGTCAGTCTACGAATCCCGTACAATTTAAGTTTATTTAAGAGAATCTCATGCGATACCATATCAAAGGCTTTGGCCAAATCCAGAAAAACCACCACGTTTGTGTTACCATGATCAATGTTGAAATACCACTCATTCGTTGCATCCAACAGTGCTGTTACTGTGGAATGGAGAGAACGAAAACCAGACTGATGTTTTGTTAAGATTTTGTTTATACAGTTGGTCATATATAATTCTTTCAAAAACTTTTCGAACAGCAGGCACACTTGTCATCCTTCGTATGTAGAGGGAAAACTTTAACACTTTTCCACTCAGATGGATAAGTACCAGTTTCGACAGATTTGTTGAAAATTATGCAGAGAGATTCAGCGAGGACAGGTGCTACAACTTTCAAACGTTTTGAGGAAGTATAGTCGAGCCCAACAGCTTTCTTTGTTACAAGGGAGTTTAGGGTTTCAAGAACGGATTTTACGGAAATCTTTTGTAATCGAAAGTTTGTCTTTGGTTTTAACAAATATTGTTTAAAATCGCAGTTATTCTGTGGTAAAGCAGAGGGGAGTGCCGATCCTACCTCAGTAAAATGTTTGTTCAGCTCGTCAGCA
The DNA here is from genome assembly GCF_036669935.1 of Montipora foliosa. Lineage (NCBI taxonomy): Eukaryota > Metazoa > Cnidaria > Anthozoa > Scleractinia > Acroporidae > Montipora > Montipora foliosa. The sequence continues at coordinate 6,776,685 of NC_090881.1, forward strand.
ATTTCACAGGGCTCAGAGAATGATAAATTGTATTACTTTTAATTTTTCACGACATAAGATCATATCTCTCGCACATTACCGGAATTATTTTTGATTTCTTTATGATAATAGGCAGCTTTAGTGTCCCGTAATTTATTGTTTCTGTTATTTCTAACGTGTCTATACTCACTCTAGTCGTTTAAGTCCCCCGAACGCACTGCCTTCTTTTTGAGATGATTACGTTTTATAACCATTCCTTTCCATTGGATGTGAATGCAAGAGTTATCGATTGAATCACTTAGTCTTGTTTCATTAATCGCTAAAACATCCAGATTTTATCAGCCATTAAAAGTCTGAACGCATCAATGTGAGCAGGGAGACTAGCAATATTCAAAGATGCAATTTTAAAACCCCTAGTTTGCAGTACTAGACATTTGCACACGTCAGAAGGAATAGAGTTCTCGCTTCACCTCAATAAGTATTACTAGAATTAAAATGCTTAATTAAATTAGAAGCAAACAGGGAATTACCTTCATGTGAAAGGTGTAGGCCACTGGAGTTAAAATGATTCTTCCGATTGATGTTGTTGTGCAAAATAAACTTCCAACCTCTGTTGGCCACAAATTTACGCAAACCGTTATTGATTTCGACCACTTTACTATCAACATTCGGCTTGTCAAGATGATTTTTTTGAGAAATATTATCCACGAGGTTGACAATATTGTCAATAACTTGGCAGGACGTGTTCATTTGCAAATCATTTGTTCCAATGTGCAAGATAAGTTCATCGGGCTGTGCTCTTATCGTTGGTAAACAGTAGCTATCCATGTCCTGTGTTGTTGCCGCAGGAAAAGATTTTACTGTCACCAAAGGTGCATTTCTTGTCCTAGAAAGCCTCCATCCGTGTATGCCTTTGACAATAGAATCAACCAAAACAACAACATTTTTGTTTCTTGGTAGTTCGTTGGCCTCGATTTGCGCTGGAGTTCTACAATTCGGTTGTAGTGTCTTCTTCGTTTTTTTGGTATTCGCTTTGTTCTTAGAACTTCGCGATTTGTTGTTGCTGGTCGTCGTCTGGTCTTTTATTGTCCCAGTTGTGCTGTTTGTGTTGGTGAGTTCATCTTGGCCATCAGAATAAAACTGTTCCCTCGGTGAGTGACAGTCTGGCTTATTAATTAGCTTGGTGACAGTCAGTAAGCTCGCATTTTCGTTTCGCAGCTGCAAAATTTCGGATTTTAAGCGCTCATTTTCACTGAGAAGAGCTGCAGCTGAATTTGCATCAGAGATGAACGATGAAGTTTGTAGGAGACCTTTCAGTTCTTCGAGTTGTTTATCCAAAATGTCAATTCTTCTTGTTGTTTCTGAACATTTGCATTTGCATTTGCACTTGCACGTTAATTCATTCTCTGGTTGAAAAGAGTTGCTAAGCTGGACATTTTCACTGATAACACTGTTATTGTCTTCTTCATTACTGTGTATCATGAGGTTTTCTTCTCCATTCTGCTCTTCGGAGTTTGCATCGCCATCTTGTTCGGCACTTTCTTTCCGAATGTCTCCAGGAATTGGGTCGCTACCATCCTTTGCCAGATTACAAGCAGCAATTTTAGTTCGGTATGTTCTTTGCGTTGCACTAAAATTGTTTTGGTCGTACTATACCATTTCAGAACGATTTTAGATGTTTTGTAAGAGCATGTTGTGCTTTGGATCGTCTTCCCACTTGCCGTCCTTCCAACCGTCGTTAATGCTGATGAACGTCTCAATAAAAATTTTCAATTCAGTTTCGGTACCTGATCATCTGGTTTTGTTATCTTCCTTCACGATAAGCAATCTTTACAAACCATTGTATATCAAAACAGTGACTAAATAAACAAATTCGATCAAAATGTAAGAGAATGTAGAGAGAGAGAGGGAGAGAGAGAGAGAACCTTGTAAGCCTTTGTGAGTGACAATAAACCCTAAAACTTGTAACTTTTGTGGATACTGTCTCCAGCGGCCAAACGATTGCAGCAAACATAGCAACCACAACGGGAGCTTAATGTGAGCATAAACTCATCGACCTCCTCAAAAAATGACCTACCAAAACCATGACCAAAAGAATAGACATGATCCTTGGTTCGAGTCTCACCAATGTTGAAATTTAGGGACCCTTGGTGCAGTGAACAGAACATTTGACATAAAAGTTAACCTGACAAAGGTATACAAGCCTTAACTGCTAACACCTGACAATCCCAACTATCTGACGTTGTTGAGCAAATTCAGTGATCTCAAGGGTGTTAACATAAACAATGACGAGGCCACATCTCAGATTATACACATAGTCCTGGGTGCAAGCAAATACGACACAATCAAAACAAGTAGCAGCAGCCATCCCAGGCATATCAAAATATCACTGCATTGAACCACAAGATTGTGGACAGGCCACATTCCGCATCTGTTCATCTCAACCAGATTATGTTGAGCTTGGAGATCCACACAAGAGAATTGATTCTGACTCAGAGGAGAGTGATAATGCAACAACCAGTGGTCTGAGTGAACTTGATGAGGGGGATGAGAGTAACATCAACAGTGGTGATGAAGACGATGACGATGACACTGATGAAGAGGAAGATGAGTGGAGATGACAGTACCAGTGATCAAGAGAGTGCAGATGTAAACAATGTAAAGAGAGGTCAAGGGATCCATACCTCAAGTGCAGCAATAATAAAAGTACAGCATTGTCTGCCACACGATGTCCAACTTCTTTTTGATGTTTCAAAGCCCTTCTCTTTGCCCTACCAATTGCAATACAGGGCAAATGCTATTGCACAAGGTATTCTTTCCTTTTCATGGTCAGAGCATTATAAGTGACACTGACCTCAAGGCCCTGTTGGGTGCAAGCTCAGTCGAAAGAGATGACTGGCTTTCTAACTTTGTCGTTGATCAATACCTTGAAATTATGAGAAATACAAACTTCAAGGATGATCTCAAAATCAAGACCATTACCTGGGAGAGGTTTAAAAGAGCCGTTGCCACTGTGCCAGCAAGAGAAATTTGGGAGGAAGGAGATTCATTGTGGCACCGAAATATTGTCTATGTCCCATGCAATTCAATTGACAGTGAACACTGGTTTGCCTTGGCATTGATGCCAAGGAAGAAGCAAGTGGTAACTCTTGACAGCAAAGCAGGGGATTCTGCAAAACGTGCTATACGTGATGCACGTCTTAAGATGGGCTCATTCTTGATTGAGCTGGATGAGAGTGTTCATCTGAGCGAGTGGAGTTTCGTCCCAAACAGAAACAAGATGTTCCACAACAGGCCAACCTCTCTGACTGTGCAAGGTGCCTTTTCTCTAAGAGCCAGAGTATGGTCACTGCCGCCTGTGGCAGCATTCCTCAATTCAGAAAAGGCATGATCATAGAGCTGAATATGCAAGCTATTCTTCCCAGTTGACCAGAGGACAAGGTGCATGAAAGGTTTTATGCTGTCGAGTATGAGAAGAAGTTCGACTTTGGAAGAGCTGTGAGTCCAAACATTTGACTGGCCTATGAGAAATGATTTGGATACTGTCTTCGAGAGGAGTGTTCTATGGCCTAACAGAGCTGCGTGGCACTGCACCTTTCCTTATTCCAAGCCTTGCTGAAATCACCAAATTGTTTAAGCATCTAAGGAAACAGCCACGTGTTTTTTAAGGAAAACAAACAGTAATTACGAGCAGTCAAATTGCATAACGCATTTCCCAAGGTGGGGTGGGGGGATTTTTAAGTTCAAAGTGGTGATTGATGGGAAATTTAAATCTAATTAGATACATGTAGAGTACACAGTGTTAACACAACTGACCTAGCTTTGTTACTATTACTCTAACATGTTGTTCTTGCAAGTTTTTAGAGGAAACCCTATTCTATTCTCTATCCTCTATATTTTCTTTTCTATGAGATTGTACCTGCAGGCAAGTTCCTTATATTTAACTTTTTCGCTAAAAGAATTAAAAAAATTATTTAACTATTTACAGTCTAATAATGATGTTACAATTATACAGATTTCTTGTTCCTCAAATCCCCCTTTGTGAGAAATAATGTTGGAAATGAGTTGCCTCCATTTCATTGTGTCCCATCACACAACTGCAACTTCATCCTGAATGCAAAGCTACTCTACTTTGTCTAATTTCAGGCAAGTTATTATTCATAATGTAATGTCCATAACATAATGTCTGTAACATGTTGCCCTCTCTCCAGTGATTCACAATATGATTGCATATTCTCAATACCATAGTTTGGGCCCCTTCAAACTAAAAAAGGTTTCAAGCTCATGAAAAGATCTGGATTTTAATTGCGGAGAAAAAAAAAAAGTCTGTTTTTGTAACAGATATTACGTAATATCTGTAACAGAAATATTTTTCAATCTAATTCAGCAAGAACATTCAAGATGGCCCGAAACTTTTCTGAAAACTGAACTTTGTCTTGCATTGAGTCAATTTTTTTAACTTGATGAGATTTTTGAAATTAAGGTGTCCTGGTATAATAATTTGAATTAGTATCACTCAACTAGTGGACTGATGCAAATCCTGCATTTTGATTGGCTGCACTACTAGAGGACTATTAGTAATAGTTCTCGAGTAGCAAAAAGCGTGACACTTTCTTTGGTTTTATTCCCAAAGAAATATCTCTTCAACTTGCATTTGCTAACTTTATTATTGCCTTTTCTAATTGTTTTAGTATCACCCAACTAGTCGATACTAAAACAATTAGACCCTTCACCCTCAAGGGCCATGGGTCAATAGCCATTTCGGCTTTGCCTCATGGGCTATTGACCAGTAGCCTGCAAGGGCTACGGGTATAATTGTTAAATATTACAGCATGGTAGCTACTTAAGCATGCTTCTCATTGGTCAAAAATCAACAGCCTCTCTTTGCCGTTTACCATAAAACAAACTTTTGACAAATTATTTCCTGGCCACTTTGGGGTATCCCCTTTCCAAATATGCATGATTGGGTGTAAAAAGATACGTTTGAAATTTTGACATTTTAGCTGCTCTAAAATGGAATGGCCCTTAAAAGGAATCGGAGGGAAGAAATTATCTATTCAGGCCTCACCAATAAACTATGACTGATCGCCGTGTGGTTTACTGGGTGATTTTAACAAGTGAAACTGCTAAAATTACCTTTTATCTTTATGAAGTCGACTGATTTAGACTTAGGAGAATCACCAAAGCGGAATTTTTACGGTTCGGCTATTCAGCAAAAGGAATAGAACAATTCTGAAGCAAACGAGCTAAGGGACATTATTTCGGTGCTAAAATGCATGGCTTACTTTATTTAAACTTCCTTTTATTTTGTCAGTTTCGATTTCTTAGGATACCTGGGATGCAGAAGTAAAATGCTATTGTAAAGATGCTTGTGCTCAAAGGAGTTGCAAAGGCTGCTGTCTTTGTGGAGCGGCGAGCAAACTTTGCCTCGGCAATTCGTCATGTTCAATACTATATTTGAGTTCAAACAGAAATATTTTAAGCACATATAGACACAACATACTATGATAAAATTATGAAATGATGGTAGAGAACGCATTCAAATAAAGACCTAAGATTTATCGATTGCTTCTGATGAAGAAGATTCTGAAAGGCTTTCTGAGATTTTCCAATTTTTCTAATTTCTTGATACACAAATTCATGCTAGGCGTGCATTGCGCCAAGGGTGAAAATGGGCCTTTCACAGATAACCGGTCTTAATTGTTCCACCTTGCAATTCTGAGTTGTCTGGTGTTCTGATAAATACACGTTTCCTAGGGCGGATCTAAGTTTTTACCAATGGGGTCTGATTAAAGGAGCCAACAAAGGCAGTGTCCCTGTTGGGGACCCCTGAAATTTTGGAATTTTTAATCCTCATAAAACGCAATTTCCAGCATTCTGAGGTAAACTCAGCACGTTTTAATTTCCCACTTTTTAAAGTTACAATTCCATTATTTTTGCATTGAAGTATAACAGAGCTGCACAAAGAAGATATAGAGGATATTACATGGCCGCACGGAGATAAGAAATTTCTCAACACTCGAATAGAAATTTCGTATCTCCGAGCGGCCATGTAAGATTCTATTTATTATATAAACACCAATGAAATGAAAGACATCAAAAGGCGCGATTATCATATTTAACCATAGCAACAGTGATCTTTTCACGCGTAAAAATATCAATTTTTTTGCGCAAAAGATCACTTGGCATTTTACTGAAGTTTCATTTGTAAAACTATGATAAATGTGTACTGCAGTTAAATTTTTATAAAATTTTGTGTTTCATCAAAGATGGGATACAAATTCAGCATTCTTTGGGGGTGTCAAAACGCTGAACCACAGCATTGTAGTTGACGAGCTTTTCATAGTGAATGTTCATCAGAGCCAAGTCCAACAATCATTCGGTTGTCATTGTGGAGATATCCTTTGACAAGCTTCAAAGTACTGTTTGCCGTGGCTCATTGTCGGCTGAAGTGACTGGCGTAGTGCAAACAATTTGCAACAATAAGTTAATGCCCGGATCACAGGCAATCATTTGTTTCTTCATCAGAAAACGATTTAGCTCCATTGAACAGCAGCAAATTAGATTTCTTAATTAAGATGTACTTGTATTTATATGTTTTTGACGTTAGTAGTTTTAATGTAAAGCGTTCGATCGAATCTCCGGAACACCCTCCCCCCAAAGATCCACCCCAGGTTTTCAGCAATCAGTCTGGAGTTTGTTGGGATCAAAAAGTCATAATGTGGAAGTGCGATATGACGAACTTGCAACGAAATGTCACCACGTAGTGAAATCTTTAGTCCGTTGTGATTCCCTCCCACCCTATTCTCCCAGGCTTTTGCCACCCTGTCCTCCTCCCACTATCTTATTTGGGCTTATATGGTGTGATTCCCCTTTCCCCGTCTTTCTTGCCAAAGTTGGTAGCAACACAGGATCATGCCAAAAACTTGCAGGAACAACTTTAAATAGAGGGAAGGCAGGGAGAAAGTGTTATACATCACAGCATGTGTGACAATCAACGATTTTAATTCCAAAGACCAGAGTTTTGTTCAGAGTTCTTTTTTATTCTTTCCACTGGCTGTGGCTTCAAGAGCTTGAGTGTAAATGATACAGGCTTCATATAATAATACTACCTGTAAAGCTTCAGGTATTAATTTCCAAAGGAAACATGCACTTACAGTAACCTCAAAAACGTTCAACTCATATCGCTTTAATGATTGACAGTGAGTCTGCAGAGATTGTCAAGTTTGCCACCCAATGTCGATGATCTTAAATCATCCAAATGATGTTGGATTAAATGCCACTTTGGAGAATTTATGATCTCCTTATCATTTAGTTCAACACATAGATTGAGAATTTAATTAACGTTAAATTTTGTCATAATTTTTCTAATTTCTAATGATAGCATTTTTTTTTATTTCCTGATAGCTGTTGTCATCTGTCAACGGTTTGTGTTTTGTACTATAATGTCTCCTTCTTCTGCGTTTACTAGCAAGCAATGGACTAACTACGTAGCCACCAGTGTGTCCTGATCACAGCTATGTTATGTCTAACCTGGATTGAAACCGACAAAAAATGCATCAAAAAATATGCTCCCAACCGTTTTCTACATGAACAAGAAACGCGTCCACTGCCAAGAGTTCTTGTTCACATAGTATGGCCGTGTAGCCGTGTTGAGCTGCAGAAGCGCGCGAAAAAAATACTGAGACTGGTTACTGCATATTCAAACTAAAACCGACCAGCGTCTCCAAGGTTCTTCTTCTTTTATCCACATTATGTAAATCAAAATCTACTGGTTTGGACAAAATATCTGCAAAACTCTTGCGTGAATGTGCTGATTTAATAGCCGAATCACTCTGTACTACCTCTATTGTTTCTGGAATTTTCCCTGATGAGTGGAAACGTTCGAAAGTCATCCCCTTGTTGAAACAGGGTAATCGTTCAGATCTAAATAGTTACCACCCAATTTCAGTAATTCCAGTTGTAGCTTAAGTCTTTGAGAGAATCATTTATGATCAACTCTATAATTACCTTACTTTACACAAGTCATCTCAAGACACCAATCCGGATTTCGACCTCTTCATTCCACTGTCACTGCATTACTTGAATCTACCGATAGCTGGGCTTACAACATTGACCAGGGTAATGTAAATGCAGTCGTTTTCTTGGATTTAAAGAAAGCCTTTGACACTGTCGATCACAACATTCTTTTGTCTAAGCTTATGAAATATGGTGTCCATGGCACTTCATACAATTGGTTTAGATCAACGGTGTTTTATAAATGGTTCTCTCTCTGGGGGCCATTTCCTTACTTGTGGTATACCTCAAGGTTCAACTCTGGGTCCACTTCTTTTTTATAATATGTATTAACGACTTACTGTCTATTAAACTCTGAACCTCGAATATATATGCTGGTGACACACACAACCTTTGCTAGTAATAACATCCAAAATATTAACACTGTTTTAAATGAGGATCTTGCTAGAGTTGAAAAATGGCTAACTGCTAACAAGCTTACTCTTAACGCATCTAAAACTGAGTTTATGTTGATCGGATCGAGGCAAAGGCTAAGCACGTTTCACAACCCTCCATCACTTATGATTGCCAGTGCACCTATAACTCAAGTTACTTCTACAAAATCTCTAGGTGTTCATATTGATCGGACTTTATCCTGGAATGTTCATGTTGAGATTTTATGTAAGAAAATCGCGTCTGGTATTGGAGCCTTGAAGAGAGTGAGGTCTTTCGTTCTACGTGAGACTCTCCGATCAATCTTCATGTCTTTAGTACAGCCTCACTTTGATTACTGTGATTCTGTCTGGGGATGCTACGGCAAAACCCTAGCCAGTAAACTTACAAAACTTCAAAATCGTGCTGCGCGTATACTCACTTACTTGAACTTTGATGCCGAGGGTTGTCCAATACACCTGAATAGATACGAGTTGTAAAAAAGCTGTGCAGTTGCTGTCGATTCATACGAATCATGCCCATGTGATACGACCCGTTGTCGAATGGAGAAATGCATCTCATTAGGGGGACTTAGAATATTTGTGACACGCTGAGGCCAAGAAACCCTTCTCCGAATTGTCGATTCGGTCGGTTCGTTCGATTCGTACGAATCGTGCCCATGTGATATGACCCGTTGTCGAATGGAGATATGCATCTCATTAGGGGGACTTAGAATATTTCTAACACGCTGTAGGTCAAGAAACCCTTCTCGGAGTTGTTGATTCGTTCGATTTGAACGATTGGTGCCCATGTGACACGACCCGTTGTTGAATGGAGAAATTCATTTCATTAGGGGGACTTAGAATATGTCCAACATGAGAGACGGTTGCCCGAGTTGTCGATTCATTCGATTCGTATGAATCGTGCCCATGTGATACGACCCATTGTCGAATGGAGAAGTGCATCTCGTTTGCGGGACTTAGACGAGTTGTCGATTCGGTGGAGTTGTATCTTGTATTAAAGAAGATTTGGACGATGTTGTTCGACGGAGGCCGTGTGAGTCCCCCGTGTTCACAATTACTTTGGTGGCAAGTAATATTAACGTCACATGAGTTTGGATCTACGTCTTGACGGCTATCAAGCGTAAGGAATGCACTTCTACCTTGGATGTTCAGGGCATTCGTTTCTTATTGCACAGTAACACTTGATCATCTGCCACAGAAAGAGCTGTGCAAGGGAAAGCACTTGGTAGAAAATTGTTTGCCCTTGAGAATGATAGCGCACAGCTTATTGAATGAGCAGTATGTTTTTGCGTTATAACTAAACCTACTCGTATAACTGACTCCTGGTCAACATTAATTGATTTAATTTATACAAATTATGTTGACAGGGTTGCCTGTTCCGGAGTCTCTCATATTGGCATCAGCGATCATAGCCTTATTTACGTTTATAAGAATTATCTCTCGCGTCTTTTTCAACAGGGCATTCAACCATTTCATATGTAATGTAATGTAATGTAAAATCTTTATTTAAACACGGTAAAATCATCAAGAGTATAAAAATTAGAAATAACCTAACGATCCTAAACAAAATACAAAAACTAACTACAACTAATCTAACTAAAACCTGTTTTTCATCAATACCGTGTATACCCTAACATTAAAAATGAAGATTAACTAATCGTTTATATTGACTTAGAGATTTAGCTTCTCTCATGTTACAGGGAAGGCTGTTCCGGAGGACTGCTCCGCTATAACTAAAGCTGTTTTTCATGAAATTAGTTCGCAGAAACGGGACAAATAGTTTGTTAACACAGTCCCTCAGGGA
>NC_090881.1:6791917-6794417 GCF_036669935.1 Montipora foliosa
ATTGACCTATTATAAGTAAATGAAACACCTACAATTTTTACATGTCTTTTAAATTCACAAATATCTAATTCTAAGCTACTGACAGTCTCTTTAACATTTCCAAGTAGGAGAGACTCAGTTGTATCGTGGTTAATCTTAAAGCCAGTATGTATCCCGAATAAATTAATAACATTAAAAAGAGTAAGATAAGACTGTTTGTCTCTGACAAAGGTTGTCATATCGTCAGCAAAATTTACTAGTTAAATTTTAATCACCCGAACTGGTATTCCTTTTATTCGATGATTTCTGCGGATAGAATTGCTAAGAATTCGTTTAAACTGGAAGGATGGGGTGAAAAAGCTATTGTTAACTACACAACTCGTTATATTCTTGTAGAATGTCCTGATCCATGCTATGAAGGACACCCCAAAGCCTAAAATTTCAAGAGATTTAAAAAGAAAGTCTAACCTAAGAGATTTGAATGACAACTTTTCTTTTCTTTATGATTTTCTAAATTAAGGAAATATTTTGTGTTTCTTTCACTTGTTCATACCACTTGGCGCCCAACCGAATTATCAACGCTCTCACCATATAATCATATTCTCTTCGTAAAGCATTCAAGGTTTTCGATGTTCTCAGGAGAAGGCGCTTGTATAACTTTTCCCTCGCATTTCTTCAGTTTTTCTTCAATTTGGCCACTCTTACTTTCCCTTGCACTAGCTTTTACTTTAGTATATTTAATACTACCTTAAGGAATCTTATACTTTATATAATCCCATTTTATTGTTAAATCTTCACAAAAACTTATTTATTTTAGCCTTAGAGGAAAATTGTTTTGCATGCTCTGGACAAAAATGCGGTCGTCTAGGAGACTGTTGTTAAACCACAGGAAGCCCAAGCCCGATGCAAGTGCAATCGCACTGCACCACTCCATGCAAGAGCAAAAATAAAAGGACCTGTATGGGAAAAACGGTTCTTCTCAAAAATAAAAAATATATATCCAGGATTCAAATTCAAATTCAAATTCAAACAAAACATGGTGGACTTCATTTCCCTGGATTTCCAAGGAAAAAGTCTGTTTAACATTGACAAGCCCGCTCAAATCAACTATGCCTTTTTTTTCTTGTCCATAAAGATGGTTTACGCTTGAAAGTGAGCAGAAATGGCTAAATCAAGAACATATGGCTGTTGTCAAATGGAAAGTTCTATCTACGACCCAGGACAGGAAATGCTACCATCATCGCCTTTAGTGCTGAAGAATGTCAAGACGACGAAGATTTTGTACCCTCTACATTTAGCTTTCGGTAAGCTTAAGCTTGTGTATTAAGATGTGCTGTTTTCGCTTTCTTCCTGGTACCTTCCTCCCTTTTCTGCCCTGAAATTGTGGCAAACTTGTTAACTAATCGAGAACAGCTAAGATAAGTTCATCTTATTTTAAGAAAACTAAAATTAATGCCCACATAAGATTAACTCTGTTTTCTCATGTGATTGTTATAGTGAGTGATGCTACAGCTATTTGTTCTAGGAGCCTGTGTATGGCCCAGCAGTTGCCTGTATTACGATGTGCTCATATAATATATCTTGTTCTCTTGATCTGCCATCTTGTGTGTATTGGTTTCTTCCTCAGTCAAAAACATAACATATCTGGTGCCATCTATGTGTAATTTTGGCACGCATCTACAAGAGGCGCTATGCAATTGTTTGGTCTGTGGCCTTTGCAGTAAAGAAATTCAGAAAAGGTTGTTAGCTGAATAACTCAACATTGATGAAGCTCTGAAAACTGCGTTGGGTGCAATGGTTGCTGAAAAGAATGTCGCTACATTCTCTCAAGAGGTAGTCACACCAGCCAAAAAGCTCAACCCGACTCAGATCGCCGTCGGGCCCATCGTCCTTGAAAACGATGCAATCCTTCAGGCATGGACCAATGCAACAAGCAGCTAACCAGAAACCAAACAGCAGTACTTCTGAGTGCCTTAGGTGCGGGTAAACAGGCCATCCACATTCCAGTGCAAGTACAGAAGCTGTACATGCCACACCTGTGGTCAATGAGGCCACATTGCAGACATTTTCAGACCCATTTTCCCTCTCGATCTACAATATCAGAACCATGGCATAGAAGTACCAGTTGAACTAAACGGAAGCCATCTCCTAATGGAATTAGACACTAGTCTCGCTTATCTCCCAGGAAACTTACAACAAGCATTTCAGGGAGACTCCACTCCAACCTCCCAACACCTGTTTAAACACCTACACAGGAGACCCAGTTCAAGGCTCCTGTCAGTTTCCAGTCCAACTCAAGTATAAAAATCAGATTGTCACTGTTCCCCTCATTGTTGTCAAATGCTCAGGCCCGTCACTTCTCGGACTGCAATCTGCAAACCCAGGCCTCCCACAAGACGTTAAGACACAAATAGTCTCACCCCAATGTTTACAAGCCTGGCCTCCGTACCATTGAGGGTATCACAGCAAAAATGGAGATGAAACCTCATGCTCAACCAAAGTTTTGCAGGGCACAGCCAGT
>NC_090881.1:6799417-6804417 GCF_036669935.1 Montipora foliosa
GATGGCCACAAAACTTCCAAATCGATCATGACAAACGCTTCTGAATTTTCTGAATATTGGTCGCAGTGGGCTAGCTTTTATTGTAAACCTTTTCCTATTCGTTGACAGTCAGAAATGTTTTGTCTGTGCACTCAGGAAAGAGGGAGGGAAGTGTGGAGAAATATAAAAGGGTAGGAATTTGCAATGGGTATTTGATCCATTTATTTGCCCAAATCCGACGTGACCGAGGAGAAGTTAGCTAACTTTAACTTTGGCGTTAAACAGTCGAACTTCTGTTGAGCGGCCTTCTTCTGGTTCCCACAAGGGGTGTTTTCTATTGTGTTTACCCTAACCTGCTGTACCATACTTTTCTTTAGAGAGGGCGCGAAAACTTCTCTAAAGAAAAGTATGCCTGATCACAGGTTCTGTTTACCCCTATTAAGTGGCTACCCAGAATTTAATACACCTAGTTGTACTTTGTTTTAGAGTTTGGAATAGAAAGTGACAACAGATAAAAATCTCTAAGCTTACTATGATTGTTCTGACATGATTCCATGTTCACTAAGCAATTGATGTAAGCTTCATTATGTGTAACAGTAGTCACAAGACTTAAGTAATGCATGTTTGTATTTGAATGAATTATGTTTGTACTAAGCCTCTTGCTGATTCCTCATGAGAGAATCCCTATATTATAAAGCAATCCCCATTAAGAGACCAGCCCTCCCAATTGCCCGGGGATGGTGGCTTAATAGGTATTTGATTATGTATAGGTAGAGAGTGAGTATCTGTCGGAGTTGTTCCAATGGTGGAAGCTGCAGGGAAAGGACTCAATGGTGCCCAGAGTGCACTTTCTGTATGGCTTATTTCAATTGCCAACTGCACAGAGAAGAAGCCCAATTTTTATCTGGTCTACCAAAAACACTCTAAGCCCCTATTTACTTCCTTCCCCTCTAAAAGATAATCAATATTTACAACTGATAACAGTCAAATTATTTGATAACATGCCAGGAGGCCCCTCAAACGAAAAGAAATTTTACTGGGTGACATGGTCCATTACCTCATAAAATGAACTTCAGCATTTGGTGAACCCTGCCATTATAGGGCTAACTGTCCAAATAAGAAATCTATCGATAAAGACAAGGATACAAGGGCTAAGAACAACTAACAAGGAACCGTTCTGAATGACGAATGTATTACTTGTGTTGGTTATATGAAGCGCTTTGAATGCCGAATGTATTAACCGTGTTGGTTATACCATAATAATAAAGCTTCCTGATTGTTGCAGAAGTAAGATTATCTTTCTTTCATAAGCCACACTGGGATAACAGTTTTGAAAACGGTTTTCTGAAACCCCCCTGGCAAATGCCCTAGGTCAGAGCTGTTATTTCATTGTCGACTTGGCGGGGTTCTCTCTAATTTTACTTATTGCTCTCGTTACTTCCTGTAGTACATTACATGGACTTGGGAAAAGAACGGGGACTTTGAACATGAAATTGAGTCTCTCCTCGACTATGATAACTACGATTGCTCGGTATCATAGATCGATCTCTTGGGAAACCCAAGTCTGCCAATGAAATGACGGCCGATCTCAAGAAAGCTAGACTGGTCAAGGAAGGGGAAGCTTGTGGTAAACTAACAGATCTAGTTTTCCACGACCCAGACAACTTCAAGGCAGGGGAGTTACATAATAATTACATGTATTGGAAGGAGATTTCCTACCGAACCCCCTCCCCAAAGCACGAAGAGGTACTTGGATGGATACGAGAAAAGGTCTCCATTGCACCATATTTTCGTCATTTTAAAGGAGATTTTAAAGGGAGCTCCTATGACTCAGGCAGACCGCCCGCTAAAACATTCAAAAACAATACGTCATGCAAGCCTTTCACTCAGTTTGTACAGAAAACCCTTATCCCGTGCAATCACCATAGTCGGGAAAGTGGGTGCAGCTTATCCGCCGCACATTGTTCTGCCCTTGACAGTCAAGCCCACAAAGCCAAGACTTTGTCACTATGTGCATTACTTAAATCTATGGATGTGGGACATGCCGTTCTCTCTAGACTCTGTTTCAGATCTTCAGATATGTGCAGAGAGTGAGTCACATACCAGACTGTTCTAGATGACAAGTCAGGTTACGACCACATCCTCCTCACTGAGGAGAGCCGCACCTTCTTTGGTATCCGGTGGGGAGGATGGTACTTCACATACAATATGCTCCTGTTCGGATGGAAGCTCTCACCTTACGTATACCACACCACAGGACTCCTAGCATCAAATTTTTGCCGGTCGATAGCCATACCCTGCTTACTATACATCGATGACCAGCACAATGGAGAACTACAAGTCCCTCTTGAAAAGGGTGAATACTGCACTATAGGTAATTGTGATGCGCGTCACCATGCAGTGGCAGAGTCAGCGGTATTCCTAGTGGCCTATCACCTCGTGAGACTCGGTTACTTCCTGGGATTGGCAAAGTCTGTTCTAGTCCCCAGTCAGACGGTCCCATACCTTGGTTTCCTCTCTGACTCTGTGTGGGAGGTATTTCATCTAAAACCTGAGAAGAACCAGAGCTTTCTTGCTCTTGTTAAGGACGTGCTCGGAAAGCCCTTTGTCACAGTGAAAACCTTGCAGCGATTGGCGGGAAAATGTGTATCCTTCTGCTTTGTCGTCCCGGCAACTAAGTTTTTACACGAGAGATGAATGCTGCCATCTCAAGAAGCCAACGAATCAAGGCTAACCACTCATAACCGCTGCCGTTACCAGGAAGGTTAGAGACGAAATAGAGCATTGGTTGTTTCTGGAAGGGTGGGACGACCCCTTGCCGTGGAGAGATGAGCATCACGTTAGAGTGGTCATAGCTACCAATGCTTCTAACTCAGGTTGGGGTGGATCCATTCTAGCCCCATTTAGCAACCAGGTCTCCGACTACTGGACCGAAGACCACCATCACTTGGAGATCTCAACAAAGGAGGTGATAGCTGTCGACAAAGTGCTAACGTCATTGGTGCAGCAGTTACAGAATACAAGAGTGGACATGCATGTGGATAACAAGGAGTGGTAGACGCCTGGAACAACCAGAGAGGGAGAAGTTTAGAGCGCAATGCCGCGTTAAAGGCGCTGTTCTTTACAACCGCACGATTGAACATCCCCCTACACCTGTTCTACATTCCATCTGGTGAAAACCCGCCTGATGCGCCCTCTCTCAGTCTTCGACAGTAAGCTGTCAGGGCAGACCTGGGATCGTGTTCAGGAAGAATTTGGGGGAGAAAAGGGACACTCTTGCGACCTTATCTCCCCAGACTCAAACACAATGAAAGTCTGCCCCACTTCACACCAGTACCCTCACCCGATTCTGCAGGGGTGAACTTGTTGGTGCAAGATCTTTCACAACATGGCGCTATCATGTCCCGCCCCAATGTTTTCCCTCCTTCTATATCGGTTGGACCAGTACTGAAATTCTTGGGAAACTACAAGCAACCCTTTACACTTGTCGTCATGGACAGTTATCCAAGGAAATACTGGTGGCCTATTGTTATGGGGAAAGCAGGGGAAAGCAATTAAGGCACGGAAGTTGGCTTCTATGGGAGATACAGAAGCCCTGCTACTTCCATCAGAGCGTGGCCGGGTGCCCCATAAACGCGGCATCTCAGGCGACCTCTGGGCATTTGCTGTACACTTCTAGAACAACACACACACACACACAAAAAAACAACCCTTGTGGTTCATATTGCTGGACATGACTGGAGCAAACACAGTCTGAACTATATAGTTCCCCCGGGGCGACACAACTAAGGCAACAGGAAGTGAAGACCTCTGTGACTTTACTCAGACAGATAACTGGACCATTATCACAGAGAACTCAATAAATAATTACACGAGATAAGCAGCAGTGAAATCATACTCTTGTATATATGTCTTTGCTTGTACGAATAATAATCTCATTGCAATAGAGAACTTTGCTTTTGACTCTTCCTTTTGCCTGCCTTTGAACTCCTGGTGGTAGCCAAAATGTTTGTGGCTTCCATCTGATGCCCTATTTGTCAGCACCCTAACGATTTCGACTTTTGCTTCTGTCAGCGGTGCGGCTACAGCCGAAAGATCTTAAGGGCAACTACAGTTGGAGAAGTGTCTGTGGACCTAGACGCCACTGACGCCCGAGTCAAGCAGCTTTTCAACTATGACAAAGCCACTGGCTACACCAAACAAAAGGATTCATTTCAAAAGGAGCTCGAGGGTTTCCTTTCCACCCTGCCAGGCTATGTCACACTTGCCACTGTCACTCCACGTGTCGTTTTCTAGTTTATATGGACACAGGTCCACTGTAATAGTTGTACTTTCATGGGTCAATGGGGGAACACCACTGCGGTTTTCCTATGAGACTCCTACATTGGGAAATTGAGATCAATTTTTCATGTGAATGGCAGGGATGGAGAGTGGAACGGGCCGCTCTGACTGGGCTACCCTGCCCCTGATAAGCTTGTCAAGGATTATCTCCCTCTGGTCACAGCTGAACAATTGCAGGCAAGGGTGACTCCTAAGCAGGCAACACCTTTCTTCGTAGACAAACTCACACCCTTGGCAGAACACCTGCAAAGATCTCTGGGAAATGCGAAAAGCAATGTTGAGTGCTTTATTGTGGCACGCTATCAGGCGTATTTCAAAACAGTGTTCTTTAGTGGCGACTGGCCTGGTGACCTAGGCCAAGTCAAAACGACCGCAATTCTAAGAATTTCAAACAATTATGGTTTTTTAGTTAATCATATTTGGGGGAAGACAATTAGAATGAGTTTGGAATTCGAAGAAATCCGCAAACAGCGATTTGCCCCATCAGAGGGATAGAACTGTATCTGGATGTCGCGAGACAAATTGGCATCAACCTGACTACCAGCTATTTGCGGCGACCAATTGCCCAAACTTGTGGCCCATTGTTAGAGTTGCCAAGAACCTACCGTAGTTACAATGAACCAGCTGAAGAGTTCACAAGCTTGCTGCGGGAAAGACGAGCATGAGGATTCAACATTGAG
>NC_090881.1:6809417-6819417 GCF_036669935.1 Montipora foliosa
ACCTAGATTTAAGCTATATGACATAAAAGGCAAGGCTGTGAGCAAAAAGCTCTTGTGTACTTTATTATAAAAGTCACAAATCATCACACCAATATGATGCTTCGTTTGCGTGCATCAATGTTTTCTAAGCTTACTGCTACCATGAAATTGCTTAAATTTTGCAGATTGCTTCGCTTTTCTCTTTCTTTGATTGCCAGCAAGGAAAATTTTCGTCGAGTGTGTTACATTTTCATCCGAAACTTGTCACTTCTTATTTCGTTTTCAGCATTTGCATTGTTTAGAATTTGCTATCGTTCATTTGCTTTGTGCCATCTATTGTTTTGCAATGATTACAAGAAAGTGTTTGAAAGGTTTCAAAGGGTAAGGTTTGAAGCGTTACAAGCATTCAAATGGTTTGGTCAACTATGTTCAATTTCTGGACTCAGTGCTTGGAAAGCTCACCTCCTTAGAAACGTTAACCAAGATTGCGCGACACAAGAAATTCTTAAGAATTTCGATCAGCATTCTGTGTCACACTGGGCAATGAAATTCTTCCCAAAACAGAAAGGGCCAGTTTTTTCTAAATTTAAATTCTTGCTCAAGGGTGGCGACCTTGTCTTTTGCTTTGCTTTCAACCTTGGTGTACACTTCAACCTAAAATGGCACTAACGTTAGAAATTTCCAGTTCTAAGACGTACTAATTTACTATCTACCCCTGCATTTAACAGACTTAAGATGTACGTGTTACCTCAGAATAGCACTGGCCACACACTTTTCCTCTTCTTCGCTAGTTTTAGGAGGTCTAAATCTGCACCCTGCCATTTGTTTTGCAATGCAACATTTTCATTCAGGTAACAACGTGTCATTGTTAAATATTCAAAAATGTCACAGAGCAGGAATTAGGTGATAGGATCACACCTCATGTCTCAAATAAAATATTTGAATGGAGAAAACTTATTCAAATGATAATTTAAACAAATTTTCTTTGTTGGAGAAGTAATTTCAAAAACTCTAGCTTCGGGTTCCATCAGGTTTCCAAACGCTCAAAAACAATAAAACCACTCGGCAGGCCTTGTGGTTTCAAATGTTTCTCGTGTTTTGAAACCTGATGAAACCCTCGCACTCGTTTTTGAAAAAGTACTTGAAACATCTGCACAGATGAAGATCGCAATGGAATCTTGTGGAGGAATAGCTGGTGTAAAAGCGGTGCTTTGCGGCCCGCAACCCTCTGTAGACTTAAGAGTAAAATGGGAAGGTGTAAGCTTCTTAAACAATGTTGAATATGACACTAAAGATATCAAAGTTTGGCGAGCATACAGAGTCGGCCCTGGGAAATTCCTGCCCTGGAGTAGCTTCGACCAAGCACAACAACTCCCCCAGCTGAACAAAATTGCAGCACCTGATGAAAGCACAACAAGTTCATTCGTTGCAATCAAGGCAAGAAAGAGACCCTCTTTCCCAAAGACGTCTGCTAAAGTCTTACCTATGGGCTGGGCACTCAAGTCTTCAGCTAAAAGGAAGAGGTTCATGAACACCCAAAAGAAGTACCTGATCGAGGCTTTTCAAACAGGGGAACATACAGGTGAAAAATCCAACCCTTTGCTTGTGTCAAAGGCCATGAGAACAGGATCCCCCTTTATCTTCTCTTGATCTCAGTTATTCATTTAAACCTTCATTCTCTTGCCAAGTTATTCATTACTCCTTGATGGAAACTAAAACCTTTGTTTTGAATGTTCTGATGCTAGATATTCCTTATTCATTTTCTCTTCTAACAATTATTCATTATTTATTATTCCATTATCACCCCTGATTATTAAAGCAAACCATAGACCTTGTTCATAAATGGAGGTCAATTTATGATTCTTTTGTCCAAGTGCATATTAGCCTACCAAGCCTCGATACCATACAGTGAATTGAAAAGAATTCTTGCTCTAAAATGAGGCTTGGTAGGTTGATTTGCACTTGGACAAAAGAATTATAAATGTGACTGCCATTTATGAATAACGTCTATTTGACATTTGATTTGGAGGGGAGGGGGTGAGTAGCTCTCTATAATGAAAAACAAAATATGTTAAAACACTGATTACCCAGCAGTCATTTCAATTACCACCGGCTATTATTTATTATTTTTTGTTTTACGATCTACTGTATCGATCGAGGTGCCCAGTGTTAATAAGCTTTTAGCTTCTATTGGGTATCCTCGCTACACTGTCAAAACAATATATATATATATATATATATATATATATATATATATAACAATGTTTTTCTACTCAATATAGTTTCACATGGACTTTAATACAGGTCTGTTTCGTAGACCAACAACGAGTTGGACCACTCATCAGTTAAATTCCATGTACACTGTAGCATCGCTGGAGTTTCTATACATCAGTAGCGTGATCGTTACAAGATTCAAACTTGAAAAACAATAGTAAAAAAGCATTTGTAAATTTATGATGGGTTGTTGAGGATGCGATTGAACCTAAGGAGAAAATTTCGCTTGTGCCTGTCGATACGAGTTCATTACGTTTGTTGAGCGTTGCCATGTCCGGTTTATATACAATATAGAATTTCTCCGTACTACATAGATTACATACTTTAGTAAGGTTGCTAAAAGCACAGAGATGTACGTCGGCCTCACCGCCACTGGGTTCAAGACGAGATGGCGAAACCACCAAATGTCATTCAAAAACGAAAGTAAAAAGAATGACACCGAACTGAGCAAACATCTATGGCAGCTAAAAGATCAAAAGAAAGACTACGCAATCTCCTGGAAAATTCTAGCCAAGGCCCAATCTTATAGCAACCTTACTAAACGATGTAATCTATGTAGTACCGAGAAATTCTATACTATATATAAACTGGACATGGCAACGCTCAACAAACGTAATGAACTCGTATAGAATTGCAGGCACAAGCGGAATTTTCTCCTTAGGTTCAATCGCATCCTCAACAACCAATCATAAGTTTACAAATGCTTTTTTACTATTGTTTTTCAAGTTTGAATCTTGTAAAACACGCTACTGATGTATATAAACCCCAGCGATGCTACAGTGTACATGGAATTTAACTGATGAGTGGTCCAACTCCATGTTGGTCTACGAAACAGACCTGTATTAAAGTCCATATGAAACTACATTGAGTAGAAAAACATTGTTATTACCGCTCCATTATTGTTGAGCACTAGTCTGGATTTATCAGTGTGGAACTCACCTGAAGTTATATATACAAAAATTTGGTTTTATCAACGGAGTTGATAATGTAAATTGGCCACTGTACAGAGATTCTAAAAGCTGACGTTTCGAGCGTTAGCCCTTCGTCAGAGCGAATCAAGGGATTATGGGTTATGTGTAGTTTCTATAGTAGAGGAGCTACGCTATTGGTGGTAACATGACGACGTGAAAAATAGGAATATATTAGTTAAATGAAAAGCGTTCGTTAATACAGTGAGGATTAAGGGTGCCGATTTGAAAGATGAATTTTTGTTCCAGATTCTTGTGGCTTTCCGTCGTACCTAGATGTAGGGAAAGGCCACAGATAGCCATGTGTTTTTTGGAGTGGTTAGGCAGATTAAAATGGCGAGCGACTGGCTTAGATGCATCCTTGTCATTCTTCTCAACATCGCGAAGGTGTTCGCGGAATTGGTCACCTAGTCATCTACCTGTCTCACCAATGTATAATTTATTGCATAACGTACAGGTTATGCAATAAATGATATTTGAGGAGGTACATGTGAAACGATCGGTGATCTTAACAGATCGCTTAGGTCCCGATATCTTGCTAGTGTTAACAATGAAGAGACAAGTTTTGCATCGTGAGCGCGTGCATTTGAAAGTGCTGGGTTGCTCGTTAGTTTTGAGCTTGCTTCTAACTAAAAAGTTGCCTACATTTTTGTCGCGTTTGAATGAAATAAGTGGAGGTTGCGAAAAGATTCTACCAGTCTCGGGATCATTTTGGAGTAATTTAAAATTACTAAGAATGATGCTTTTGACTGCGTGATTATGAGGATGGAAAGTGAGGGTGAATGGAATTCTGTCATTCTTATCTTTTTGTGACGTTTGTAGGGATGACTGTCAATCAAATTGTTGGGCGCGATGATGGCCCTCTTTGACCACAGAGACAGGATAGCCACGCTTCTCGAAGAACTGGCACATCTCCTCTGATTTGCTGGAAAAATCGGAGTCATCACTACATACTACTTCCCCACCAACGCAGCACCACAGTTTCTTTAGAAACTACCCCTTCATTCATTTGAAGTTATATATATATATATATATATTCTTACTGGTTGATTTTATCATTGTAAAGTTTCGTGTAGCAAATATAAATAAATAAATAAAAATAAATAACTAACTGCCCTTCTTTTAAAAAAAAAGGTGCTCTGAAGCTAGTATTTCATATTTTCGGAGTTAAATAATCAAACGAAAGGATGGAGAAGGAAAGTTTACATAAACCTTTAACAAAGAATTAAAAATGATGTATATTTCGTCGTTCACATGCTGACCACCGCACCAGGGTTTGGTTGTAAGCCAAACGTACTTTTTACAAAATGCAAAAAGACCTCCACTTCACTTGAAAAAACATGATTGGTTGCCGCTTTTTTTTTTATTTTAAGGATTTTTCTGGGAATGTGTGATTGTTTACACTAGTCAGTTCGTTGCGTAGCTTGCAGCAGACAAGGTCGACTTCATCAAAGTTCATTGGCCTGTAACTCAGTGCTCGTACATTTACCCAAGCTGAAATTTTTACAATTACATATTTAGAATCTTGCTCTTTTCAAAACGAAATGACGTTTTAAAAAAATGGGGTGGAACATTGCAAATAGATCTGTTCTTTCTGTGGTATTTTTGATGAGAGAAAAAGTATGCATAACAAATTTGTTAGAATCAATTTTGCAACATGACTGAGAATTTTAAGAGATGCCTAAAACTTATCTTAAAGGGCTGATCAACACTTTTTAGAAGGTTTTATAAAATTAATTTATTGAATTTCACCACACCCCACTGCCCAAGTTCAGACAAATTCAGGAATCTCAAAGCAGCAATTTGGCGATATTTCGGTTTTTCTGCGATTTCTCGTGGAAAATGTGTTTTTCATCCAAATAAAATATATCATCATTAATTTCGTGTTAGGGGCTACCTATGGTTAAAATATCAGCAAAATCGAATTTTTGAGCTTTGCCGCAATTGTCTGGCTTTTGCTGACATCCTCTCTTAATTCAATTAGTGTGTTCATTTCGAGATAAATATTTTACAGCAACATGAAAATTGTAGAGAGGCATGAAATTGAATTCACTTATCTAGTTTCACAGGGACAAGTAAAATTTTCTTTAACAGGGTCTCCCCCTTTGTTAACTTTCCTTTTGGTGAACTCTTAAAAACTTAACATCGCTTTATCAACGAGATCCTTGTCATCCTCTGACATCACAGTAGAAGCTGTCTTGATGACAACCTGAGCCTTATATTTGGATGGTTAAACAACAAGAGTGTTGTCTGGATGTTATAAATAACCCAAAGTTTAACTTTTTCACTAACGTGGCAGGCGTCTTAAAGAAAGCCGAACTTTTTCCTCTTAGCTTTTCACCCAACCTAATACCCTGACTAGGCCTGCAATGACCGGTGAAACAAAATGCATTTCTGGTGATCGTGCTCTGACTCGATAATGCCACATTACAAGCTCATTGTTTTACACGGCAACACTTCATCCAGTGAAACACTAGATTTCCAGTTGCTGATCATGACATCAACGATGGTCAACTGTACCATCATTGTTTAGCTCACCAGTAAAATACTCTTGCTCTCAACCGGAAATAAAATTTTATCTTCATGAAATCACAAATCAATTTTTTCACGACAATGCCGAGCTCATGCATAAAAGAAAGTCCAACAAATAAGCGTTTTTTTTTATTTTTCTGATGGAAAAACTGTCGGCACCACAGAAACTTTACAAATATGTGATAGCCTTAAGGACGTTCCCGCTAATTGTTTCTGTGCAACGTTACTGCACAGGTAACACGACTGTAATATGTCACGCATTACTTCAAACATTAGTGAAGTTGAGGTTTTAAAACCTTTGCAGAATCCGTGGACGATAAATCTTGCACAGCGTTGGATCAGAGAAGAACGTGATCAGTCAAAATTTATTAAAATATTTAGTCAAGTAGACTAATGCACGACTAATGTTTACATTGTTTTATCAGTCGTGCACTAGTCTATGTCTACTTGACTTTCATAAATATTTTTCAAGCATATGTTAAAATAACATGGCGACAAAAAACGCCGTGGAAAAAATTCCAGGCTGGCAAAAGAATGGGACATTCATTTCCGAATTATCATGAAACGGGAGCAGGAGGATGGAAAAGCTCTGGACAAGGTAGCTGCTGATCAAGTAGTACTAGCTGACAGTTTGGAAAACTCGAGGACGAACCGTTGCGTAAATTTAATGGGGCTGTTTTTTAACTGTTTTTATACCTTACAAACTTAAGTTCAAAATGAATGCATGTTTTTGAAGTTCTTTTCCTTTACTTTCGTGAAAATAGAGTAGTATTTTCCTCCTCGTCCGCTTGAATAGTGCGGACCTGCATGGAAACATCCAGTGATTAAATTTCACAAAAATCACACTCCAGAAGACGAGCATGACGGCAATGGAGAGATATTATACAAGACACTAACCAAATGAAGATGACGACTGCTTAAAACTTCGTTGCTATGCTCGAGAAAGGTTTTTTTTTGGGTAAAAACCCTTCATCCCTTCAACAATCGATACTCTCTTGGATTCCAGTCCTTCCCCGACAGGTCACGCAAAAACGTGACAATCGAGAATTTCCAAGAGCTTTGCAAAATCACATCAATTTTACTCGCTTAGATCATCGGTGACCCCTATTTTTTAAATCATGAATCACTTACTTTACTTCCTATCGACAAAATGTGATGAAATGAAGGCTTAACTGCAGAATACCCTACCATTTTGAAGCTGCACCTGTAAAGAGGCTAGATACACGGATACGCAGTCGTTTACCTAGTTCCCAGTACCCCCGATTCCCAGTACAACCAGCCCCTGATGAAAATGCATAATGTTGTTCTTAAACCACGATGCTCGAGTGAGACAGAATGATGGATAACTTGCTGTGGTGCCTTACCCGCCTTATCACCTGAACAAAGATGAAGGTGAACTGCTTTGAGATTTATTTGTATGTATTTCTGGCCCTTAAGCGCGATGCTCGATCGAGCGAAACAAGAGTGCTACACAAAAGAACATCAATGCCTCTATTCCTCGTTCTTTCATCATTCTCCTTCTCAATACAAGTAATCTCCACATATCGATTTTAAATACTCAACATTCTTAAAGCGTTGCTAGTGTGCACGGCATCGAAAGGATGTATTAAATCACTCATTACTCTATGACTCACTAAACAAATTATAAGCATGCACCGTGAAGCATGCTACATCGCTTACAATTAATTCTTCTCTTTTACTCCATGGGGCAATTGTTGTCAAAACAACAAACATGTGCCAGAAAATAAACTTAATCTTTTACCAGCAGCAATCAGGAACGTAGCGATGTCTTTTTGTTTACAAAAGCAAAATGGTTCCTACAAACTAAGCGCTCCCTTTTTCTAATTCTAGCTTTCATTTTACGGTTCGGTTAACTGACTTTTACGCGATCATGTAAAGAGTACATCACTTGCTTACTGATTAAGCCTAAACGGTTCCTTGAGTAACTTCACAACATACTTAGATGTTTTCTTGGCGAGGGGCGGTATTTTCGACTGCATATCTACGGATCCGTGTATCCGCTTCAAAAAACACTTAGAAGTTTCCTTGGCGAGGGGAGTGTATCCGCGTATCCGTGTACCAACTTCAAAATATACTCAGAAGTTTCCTTGGCCAGGGGTGGTATTTTCGACTGGGTATCAATGTATCCAGCCACTTCAGAGGTGCAGCTTCAAAATGGTAGGGTATTCTTTTTTTAATATTTTCCTTCCTTGTGCCATCGAATTCCGGTAGTGGTTGCCACGGATAGAGCTTACAAAAACGCTCGTCGAGGATGAACTCTACTGTTTACAACCTCCCTAGCGGCATGCAATTATCAAAAAATCTCACTCCTAAAAACCTCTGCACGGAAACCTTCACTCTAACTGTTTATTTTTATGATTTTCGATGGATGACTGGCAACTGCCAGTTGGTGACCCCCAATTTTTTTTCATTTTTGGAGTAAGTACCCTTATGACCTAACTCTAGGCAAGACATGAAGAAAATCTCACTGTAGGAAGATTTTGGCGTTAACGTCCTTAAGAAGAGCATCCAACAAGGAGTGTTAGTTATGGTTCTTTGGGAAGGAACAATGGTATGGGAAAATTACTGAAATTGCATGGTAAGTAATGCACAAACACCTTATGTGCACAATGTTTCTTTAAGACCGGGATTTCCCTGCAATTGTGTAGGTAAAGAATAAACGTAGGCTCTTTGTTAATATTTTTCATTGCAGCATTTTTGTGCATTTGCTTCCCTTCATTTTTTTACCTTCCAAACTTCTGGGTATTTGAGAGAGGTGTGAACATGTTATCTCCACAGCATGCCCTCCCGCAACGCAACCACCTCCACTACTAACCACAGCACCACCATCAGCACCAGAAACACCATAAGCACCAGCGACACCAACATCAGTTATGGTACCAGCACCACCAAGATCACCAGGAACACTGATAACACCAGTACAGTACAGTGCAGTACCACTGACCTACTCCCAAAGTTCCTGTTCTGAAATAACTCCTGGCACATTTCATAATAATTTTTCGACTAACCAGGTTTTAATTGCCATTTAAAAAAAAACTAAGTTGACATAATGAATAGTCTTAATGTCATTAAATTAATATCAAGCAGTGCTGTAACCCCGGCTACCACAGGTCCCAGATCAGCAATGGAAGTGGAATGGTGGGTGGGGTTAACTTATCAGGTATCAGGAAGGAGGGTTCAAAGCCGGGGTTTAGAGCAACTTCTTCAAGCGGGGAAATTTCTGGGGGAATGGAGGAGCAAGGAAATGAAATCGGAAATGGATATTTTGATTTTGATTGGAAATTGGGGGACATTCATACAACAGGAGGGGATAACATAATCGTCACTGGGGGGGGGGGGGGTGGACAACCTTAGCTCAACGGGAAGGGATAGTGGCGAGGATTCTTTTGATTTGTCAGGCAATAATGTTGGAGGAATAGGAATAGTTACAGGACAGCGTGTGGAAGTTGGGGAAGGCCATTGTTAGGCAAGGGAGGGACGTGGGAGGACGGGGAAAACAAAATCAGGGGCTGCTACATAGAACAGCTTCATCAGATGGGCAGGTCCAGTTAATATTTTGCTGTTCTCTTGCTCTGCTCAAGGAAACAGTGTTAGCGGTGGGAGGAAGAGAAAACTACCCATAGACTGGGAAATATTGGAAAGGGTGAAGGCCGCATATTTTGTATTTTATCCAACCAACTACAAGGACCAAGAGTAGAAAAGCTGTGTGACAGCAATAAACACCTTTTTGCAAGGGGGAGAACATAGGGATAAGTCAGGCATGGGGTGGCCACTTTAAAGACGCTTGAAAGGGTTTTAAGCTGAGCATGCACACGTAAGCATTTCTAAAAGCTGCTCGCGTCAGCTCATGATTCAAAATGAGTCACCAGAAATAAACAAATACCGCTGATTTTGCTTACCTTTCTTCTAATTCCTATATAGACAGAACATAAATAGACATCTCCGATTAACCAAAACTACGAAAATTCCACACAAACGATTTAATGGTGACTTAAATCCATGTGTGAGGGCCTGTACCTGCACTTGAGCGCGGACTCCGATAAGGGGGTGACACATGCATAAATGCTGATCTTGGAACCCTCTCATTTTTCCTGATTTTGCAACTTTACTCGTTTCTATCTCTGCTTTGGGATGGTTGAAATATTTTTTTCATTTTTCGCATGTTAGCTCCGATTAATTTAAAAAGTTTGTCTTTCAAATTTAAAAAAATCTATAGTGAAAATAGA
>NC_090881.1:6844417-6846917 GCF_036669935.1 Montipora foliosa
GAGGACAATTCCGAGCGACCTCTGAAATGTGAAATCCTGATAAAGAAAATGTGACAAGTAAGTCACTGTGATACCCAAATAAATTATTGGAACATTTTGACTACTGTGACTCTACTACAGCTTGTGTTTCTATCAGAGGAGTCAGCAATTCCTTTGTCATAGGAACCTCTCGACTAAATACAGCAAGATAAAAAGCCCTGCTCCAGTTCGACACTCCAACAATTTGTTTGGTACTTCAACACGAGGAGGAGCAAGGATGGCACAGTTGGTTAGTGCATGGTCTTGGTGCAAGAGGTCTCACATCCTTGTTTCGACTTCTTTCCTTTCAGTGTAGCTCAAGTAGCTTTAAATACCTGTAAAACAGAGCACTGATGGAGAGTGGGGAGTAAAATGAGCGCACAGTCGACCTCAGGTTTGTCAGTAATTACTGTTACGAGTTACTGATTTTGTGGAGGGTTACGTGACTTCAATCTGTAGGAGATATAAATGAAGTTGTGATAAGCGGTGCAGAAATCAATAACACCAGCATTATTTACCTTTATGATATTATTTGTGCAAATTGTGGGCTTCTTTATAACATTCCTGAAATTCGCAGCTTGTAGGATGTCCTTGAATTTGTTACCAATTCCACTGTTGACTAGCATATGCGAATTGGTCAGGATAGTAGCAAACATATTGATATTTTTAGAAACAACACAACACTTTTTAAATTTAAAAACATGTTTCGACAGAAACTTCTGTCATCTTCAGTTTAAATTACAAAGTACAGAGTTGAATATATAGTGTGAAAGAAAATGCTAATTAACTATTAGAACAAAAGGAAACATGACAATGTAAAATATTACAAAGAAAGCTTTAAATTAACATGATAAAGTTGATGACTAAGTGTAGGTTTCTCCCATTGAATATGAATATGAATGGGTTCTTTTATCTATCTATTTATCTTTTATTCTTTTAAGTTGGAAGGTGGTAGAAGCATGATCTAGGATGCTGAAACAGTCATTAGAGCACAAAGTGCAACAATGCTCACAATTTTGTAAATGTTTAAACACTGAAAGTGTAATCACGTACGCGCATGGAAAAATGCTGGATAGTTTCGCCAACATAGCAGGCACTACAGCCCTCACACAAAAACTTGTATACCACACCTGCACAGAGACCACGAGGGACAGGATCCCAGTATGTGTAGTGTCAGAGACGGAAGCCATGGCGAGTAAATTCAAGGTAGTGATTAATAATGTTTTCAACTAGATGGACTGGAAAAAGATTCTTCTGAAGGATTTTGGTAAGGTTCATGATGTCCTCGTGAAAACCCAACGAATTGTTGTTGATCTTGTAGGCTCTGTCAACAAGCGTGCAAATGAGACCCAGTTTGTAGGAACATGATGTAAAACTAAAGTAGTTAGTCATCTGTTCCCGTTTTTTCAATAATTTTGTATGTATATATATATAAAAGTATTGAGCCCTCTTTCATGTCGCTGAAGTCCTATATTCAGGTATATATAGATATATCCAGGTGATGTGATCAACAATGACACTCATTTTCCTGTCACTAGTGTTTACCGTAAGAAAACCTTCACGGGCCTTTTGACTTAATACTTTAGTTTTTCATCACGTTCCTACAAAACTGGGTCTCATTCACACGCTAGTTGACAGAGCCTACAAGATCAACAACACTTACTTGGGTTTTTACGAGGCCATCACAAAACGTACCAATATCCTTCAGAAGAATCTTTTTCCAGTCCATTTGGTTGAAAACATTATTAATCGCTACCTTGCATTTACTTGCCATGGCTGTAATCCCCCAGCTTCCGTCTCTGACACTACACATACCTGAAATCAAATTATCGCCATGTTTCTTTATTAAATGCCTTTACGAGAGCATATGTGACATATTAGCGTGACATATTAGCATATGTTAATTTATTCATATATAAGCAGTGTGAATATTTAATAAAGACGCATTCGCCTGGCTGCAGGCAGCCAACAGGTTGTCGTTGATTCCGTTTTGGTTCAAGATATAGTACATGTGGCGACGAGGATGGCTTCGTATATCGCTAGGGTTGGTGAGTTCTGTCGGGAAAAGGAGACGTTTAGTGCATATGTTGAACGGATGGAGATGTTTTTTACGGCAAATAACATTGTTGAGACTCCCGGTTCAGAACACGTGGCTGCGAATCAACGCGTCGCTGCACAGAAGAGAGCAATTTTTCTTACAGAGGTTGGTCCGGAAGTTTACTCGGTGTTAAGTAATCTGTTGTCGCCTGCGAAACCCAAAGAGACAACTTTGCAGGATATTGTGCAGCGGCTCAAGAGCCATTACGATCCTGCTCCTTTAGAAATCACCGAAAGTTTTCACTTCGGTATGCGAAATCAGCATGCGGGTGAATCGATCAGCGACTATATCGTAGCTTTGAAGAAGTTATCAATCCATTGCAATTACGGCGAATTTTTGAATCGAGCATTAAGGGACAGGTTCGTTTGCGGTTTAAACAATGTT
>NC_090881.1:6851917-6871917 GCF_036669935.1 Montipora foliosa
TTCCACGATAATTCCATCCCGATTTTTTGGCTAAATGGTAACCACATATTGCCATCTCGCTTATTTTAGATGTTTTTGGGGTGGTTTACCTTCCAGTGGGAAACTGTTCGTGTTGGAACAGGAGAAAGTGCTCAAGATGTAAATGAGAGAGACATACTCGAAAGAGTCGTCGGAAAGTTCAAAGCACACCTCGAAGCCAAGAAGAACCCGATTATGGCAGCAGTTAAATTTGACCGAAGACGTCAGTTACAAGGAGAAACCTTTGACTCCTTTGTCACCGATCTTAAGCTCCTGGCGCGTGGTCTGGACATGACTGAGTCGAATAAATTGATTCGGAACGCCATCGCATGCAAATCTCTGGACGAGCGAGTCAGGCAACGCTGCTTGGAGAAAAGTAAAAACCTCACCCTTGAAATGGCAATCAATATCGGTCGGATGTTCGAAGCGACTAAGGATGGAATGCAAGTGATGTCTGGCGAAGACCCTAAAGTGGAGGTCAATAAACTTGCATGGAAGGGGGGCTCGTCCAAAAAGCCCAAAGACAAGGTACCAAAGGAGAAAAATGTGCAAGTTCCAAAATGTGATAGATGTGGATACAATGCCCACAAGCCACATGAAAAATGCCCTGCCAGAAAGGAGTCGTGCA
Source organism: Montipora foliosa (assembly GCF_036669935.1). Classification (NCBI taxonomy): domain Eukaryota; kingdom Metazoa; phylum Cnidaria; class Anthozoa; order Scleractinia; family Acroporidae; genus Montipora; species Montipora foliosa. The sequence continues at coordinate 6,852,564 of NC_090881.1, forward strand.
ACAAGTGTAAGAAAATTGGACATTTTGCTAATGTGTGCAGAAGCAAGAAAAGCAATGTCAACTTACTAAATGAAATGGACTATCCTGGAGAAGGCTATTCTAGTGATGAGGAGGGTCCTGAAAGTGATGTGCAACTACTTCATGTAGCAAGCCTGGAAATGAATGGCATCCGTGACAAAACAAAAACCAGTGAAAGTGATGAATGGTGGGCGGTGGTAGAAGTGGGTAACAGTACTCTGCACTGTCAACTCGACACTGGTGCCTATGCAAGTGTTATCAACACTACTCATCTCAAGCAAGTAGCACCCAGGGCCCTGATCAAACAAACCAAGAAGACCCTGGTGTCATACAGCCAACACCGAATCACACCAAAGGGCTACGTCACTCTTCCCGTAAGATTTAAGGACAGGGAGTTAAATGTGAACTTCTATGTCATAGATAGTGAGCAGAAGCCAATATTGTCAGGTGAAGTTTGTCAAGCCCTCAACCTGGTTCAGCGGGTACATAATCTACAGGAACATGTAGATCCAAGCTTAAAGGAGCTACTCAACCAGCATCCAGATTTACTAAGTGCATCAGGAGCCATGCCTGGAACTTACTCCATCAAGATTGACCCCAAAGCAACACCAGTAGTGCATGGACCTCGTAGACAACCTGCAGCACTCCTTCCCAAGATCACAGCGAAGCTTAAGGAAATGGAAAAGGAAGGACACTTAGCCAAAGTTTCACAGCCCACTGACTGGGTTAACTCTATGGTAGTTTCAAGTCGAGGTGAAAAGATCAGGATCTGCCTTGACCCGGGTGATCTCAATAAAGCAGTAAAGCGGGAGCATTATCCAATCCCCACTGTAGAAGAAATTGCAGCCAAGATACCTGAGGCAAAAGTGTTTACAGTCCTTGATGCGAAGAGTGGGTATCTCCAGATGAAACTAGACTACGAGTCTAGTCTACTGACAACAATGAACACCCCAATAGGCAGATACAGATGGTTAAAACTACCATTTGGAATCAAATCAGCTCCAGAGCTGTACCAAACAGCCATGGATGAAATGTTGGAGGATATTGATCACGCATATGCCATCATGGATGACATACTGATTACAGGACGTGACATTGCCCACCACGACTCAGTCCTAAATGAAGTTCTCCACCGTGCCAGAACCTACAACCTTAAGCTGAACTTCGAGAAGGTCAAAGTGCGAAAACAACAAGTTCCATATGTGGGCCACATCATCTCAGCAGAAGGCCTTAAACCAGATCCGGAGAAAGTAAGAGCTATGAAGGACATGCCACCCCCCGAAACAAAAGAAGATGTGCGTCGGTTCCTGGGATCTATCCAGTACCTAGCCAAGTTCCTCCCAATGCTAGCTGAAGTTGAAACACCACTGCGGGAGCTGACAAGGAAAGATGTACTCTTCCACTGGGACAAGCCACAAGCAGCTGCGTTCCAGAAGCTCAAGGATATGTGCTGTGAAGCTCCTCTGTTAGCCTACTATGATGTCAGAAAAGATGTGACCATACAATGTGATGCCAGCAACAGCGCTGTGGGTGCGGTCCTACTGCATGAGGGAAGGCCAATAGCCTACGCATCCCGAAAACTTCGACCATCAGAGCTCAACTGGGCGCCAATAGAGAAAGAAATGCTGGCCATTGTGTTCAGTACACAGAAGTTCAGAGAGTACATTCTGGGGAAAACAACCCTGGTCCAGACTGACCACAAATCCCTGGAAATGATACTGCGCAAGCCCCTGACAACAGCACCATTAAGATTGCAGGCAATGATGCTGAGAGTGAGTGGCTATGATCTAAGCGTAGAATACCTGCCAGGGAAGAAGCAAGTCCTCGCAGACACTCTCAGCCGAGCAAGTCTAAATGAGGTTCCACCGGAAGAAGAGGAGATACAAGTAAACATGTTGGAAAGAATCTCCGTGTCTGAGCCAAAGTATGCAGAACTACAACAAAACACAGCAAATGAGCTTCATGAATTGTATGCTATGATCCAAGCCGGCTGGCCAGACACAAAGCAACAAGTCCCACACAGCATCCGCCAATACTGGGACACACGTGATGAGCTCGCGGTGCTAGATGGAGTAATCTACCGAGGAATGAGAATCGTAGTCCCCCCGTCTATGAGGCCAGCCATGCTGGAAATCATACATGGAACACATCTGGGAATCGTAAAGTGTAAGCAAAGAGCCAGGGAAGCCCTTTACTGGCCCGGCATGAGTGGGCAGATAGAAGACAAAGTCAAGGATTGTACCACGTGCCATGATTATGCCCCTGCACAACAGAAAGAGCCTCTGATGCCGAGCCCTGTTCCGGACCTGCCTTGGGAAAGAGCCGCTTCAGACATTTTCGCCTTTGAAGGTGAACATTACCTGTTGCTAGTTGATTACTTCTCCAAGTTTATTGAGGTGACCAAACTGAAGGATCTGACATCCCTGGAGACCATTGAAGTCCTGAAAGAGCATTTCAGTCGACACAGCATCCCAGCAAAACTCGTCACTGACTGTGGTAGCCAGTACACAAGTAGAGAATTTGAGACATTTGCTAAAAGCTACACCTTTGAACATGTCCTAGTAAGCCCGAAGCACCCCAAAGCAAATGGGGAAGCTGAAGCCGCAGTCAAAACAGTGAAATCTATATGGAGAAAGAACAAAGACAAGAGAAAAGCGCTACTAGAGTACAGGGCATCCCCACTCCCAGCAATTGACTTGTCCCCGTCACAGCTCTCTATGGGTCGCAGGCTTCGAACGACACTCCCAATAGCACGTGGTCTATTGGAGCCTGAAAAACATAGCACCCAGAAGATAAGAGCAAGAATGAAGCATGGCAAGGACAAGCAGAAGTACTACCATGACCGCCAAGGAACCAAAGAGCTACCACCACTCAGAGCAGGCGATCATGTCAGAGTAAGACCTGAGCCAGGGTCAAAGGAGTGGAGAGCGGCTACCGTAGTCCAGAAACATGCCTTGCCCAGATCATACGTGGTAGAGGTGAGCGGCCGAAGAATCAGGCGTAACAGAGTGGCTCTAAGAAACGACTCAGCCAAGTCTCATATGGAATACCGTAAACGCCATGGAAACATCGCTCGGCAGACAGAACCAGAGCCTGACAAAACACATGCGGCTCCCACGTCCCCAGCAAGCCCACAAGTGGACCCCACTGCACAGGAATACCACTTAAATCCCTCACCTGCTGAGGAAATGCCAGCAGGTGGTGTGCCACCTCCAGCGGACATCGCGGAAGCTAAAGACCCGCCCTTCTATAAGACTAGAAGTGGAAGACAAGTCAGGAAACCAGTCAGACTAGACCTGTAACTAGTTGTTATGTTACAAGGGACACTTTATGAAGCATGAACAATGACAGACACAGATGAATTAATGCTGAGATTATTATTATTTTATTTTATCCTTTTTCTTTTATTTACAGTTCTCTTTTTAGTTTTAAAGATGTGAAGGGGGGGGATGTTATGTATGGCAATTATGTATGGCGATACCGCTGGCTCAGGATCTCTAGTTGTTCGATTATTCAGTTATTGTTTGTTAACCAATCAGAATAAACCACACGGTCAGTTGTTGATCCAACATGGCGTCTGTGTTGTAAGAGTGTATCAAACAGTAGGTGGTTGTTGATTTTTTTGGAGTGGTTGTAGATGGTTGCTCCCTGTTTTAGTAACTAACGTCGCAACATGCTGTAAGTCATTTCAAACATCCTTCCTGTACACTTCTTGAGTACGCAAGGGATCTCGGTAACACAATGTATGAATCGCTTAAAGGCACCGACGCTCATATTATCTGGTACTTGAGAACAGCATCTCCCTCCGAGACATTCCGAAAATGTCCCCAGTGCCTCTGCAGGAAATGTCTCAAGTGGATCAAACGCTAATGCAGGAATGGGCCCAAGAACATGGTAAGGCCGTGTGGCAACGAAAAGTAAGACAATGCACTACAAAACATTATGCTGGAACTCTTCCCTTGAATATGTACGAAAATGAGTTACCTATCAGGGAGAGAGTAACTTTTGAAAACGCCCATCAAGATTCGGAATATGACTCTGGCTCTGACAAGGAAGGAAGAGAATCAGCAGAAGACCAAGGAGAAGATTCCCTTGATCTCAATGCGATCAACGTTTCATGAAGATCAAATAGTACTCCCTCTGGCAGAGTTATTTCTTTGTCACATTGAGCTCTAGCTTCGTACCAATAGACCAATACTTTTTTGAATGATCCTCAGCTGCTACACTTTTATGGCTATGGCCTCGGTCGCCGGTTGCAGGATTTTCTCATTTTCTTTTCGCCTACCAAACCCGGCCACTATTTGCTTTGGGACAAGGTGAATGTTACTACAACAATACCATCGTACTATACAGCAAATGGTGACGCATAACTGGTTGAACTCATCGCCTGATTAACACTGGAGGCAGCTGAAACATTGCGATCTACATCTCAATTGACTACATCGTGAAACAAACATTTGATTATTGCAGTACTTACTATGATGAATATATCGTGAACCACAGCCTCTTTCTGGGCATATGAATGTGGTCACTTGGCTCCTTTGTTTTAATGACAGCAGATAAGGTAAGAGCTTGGATTGATGTTCATTTACGTTAATTTCGTGGTTTGTGAAATTTTGTTAAAACTGTACGTGACACGTGGATTTTGTTAAAATTTGTGCATGAAACAGGATCATGACCCCCCCCGCCTCCCCCCTTGCCACCCTCTCTCTGCTGGCGTACCTCAAGGATCATTGCTTGGTCCATTATTATTCATAATTTTTATTAGTACATGTTACTGAGAATCTAAAATCCAATTGCCTTTTGTACGCTGATGACACCTCCCTTTTTGATATTGTAGATGACCCAGTTACTTCTTCGCTAAAACTTAATAATGATTTATCAGAAATCGAAGACTGGGCTTGGAAATGGCTTGTTACTATTAATCCCTCGAAGACTGACTGTATGACCTTCTCAGGAAAATGAAGTAAGCCACCTCACCCTGATTTCTTTTATGGTGATAACAAAAGTATTGAAGTTGCACAACACACCTATTTTGGTGTAGTTTTTTGCAACAACCTTTCTTGGCGAGTCCATATCTTTTAGATTTATGAGAAGGCTTCCAAAAGACTTAATATCGTAATAGGTATTAGATACAAGATTGACGGGACAAATCTTTGGTGCGTCCTCTAATGGAATACGTTGATATATTGTAGGATGGATCCACTGAAGGTGAGAGCGATCTCCTCGAACATGTGCAATATGAGGCAGCAAAAATTGTAACTGGGGCCATGAAAGGGACCAGTAGGCATCGTCTTATGCAAGAAATTGGGTGGGAAGATCTCAAAACTAGAAGAGCCATTCACAAATGGCTTTTAAATTTTAAGATCGTTAATAATCTTTGTCCTAGTTATTTCGTTGATTTATTACCTATGCTAGTTAGTGAAAGAACAAATTACTTTTTGCAAGCCACACTGAGCGTTTTAAAAGATCCTTTTATGTTTTCCACTCATTATATAATACTAAATCACCTTTAAGCTGCATTTTCCGAGCTACGTTTACTAGGCAGGGAGACAAAAGAGCCAAGCCAAAGTTGGAGTAAAGTTGCTGAGGGCTATGGCGCGCCGTTTGTTTCAAAATTAATTATATCTACCGATTGGCCCACTCATCATTTAGTCACATACTCCCTTACATAAGTGACCTTTATAGTTGGATAATTAGCATTTCTTGGATCAGTTGCGAAACACTTATTCCATATTTTATCAGTTTTACTGATTTATCGATTAGTTGTCCCTTACATTCGATCCATTGTGTTCCTGATGTTCCATCACTTGCATGGTTTTATTGATTAGTTGTGTGTTTAATATTCGATCAGTTGCACTGATTTATCGATCAGTTGTGTCCCTAATATTCGATCAGTTGTGTACCTAATATTCCCTCAGTTGTACTGATTTATCGATCACTTCTGTACCTAATATTCGATCAGTTGTGTCCCTAATATTCTATCAGTTGTACTGGGTTATCGATCAGCTGTGTAGATTTATCATCGATCAGTTGTATCCCAAATATTCGATCAGTTGCACTGATTTATCTATCAGTTGTGTCCCTAATATTCGATCAGTTGTACTGATTTATCATCAAGGCGATCAGTTGGCTCTCACATACGATCAGTTGTACTGGTTTATCAATCAGTTGTGTACCTAATATTCGATCAGTTGTGTACCTAATATTCGATCAGTTATGTCCCGAATATTCGATCAGTTGTACTGGTTTATCGATCAGTTGTGTACCTAATATTCGATCAGTTGTACTGGTTTATCGATCAGTCGTGTCCCTGATATTCGATCAGTTGCACTGATTTATCGATCAGTTGTGTCGCTAATATTCGATCAGTTGTACTGATTTATCGATCAGTTGTGTACCTAATATTCGATCAGTTAAGTCCCTAATATTTTTATATTCCATCGGTTGTACTGATTTATTGATCAGTTGAGTCCCTCATATTCGATCGGTTGTACTGATTTATCGATCAGTTGTGTACCTAATATTCGATCAGTTGTACTGATTTATTGATCAGTTGTGTCCCTCATTTTTGATCAGTTGTACTGATTTATCGATCAGTTGTGTCCCAAATATTCGATCAGTTGTACTGATTTATCGATCAGTTGTGTCCCAAATATTCGATCAGTTGCACTGAATTATCTATCAGTTGTGTCCCTAATATTCGCTCAGTTGTACTGATTTATTCGATCAGTTGTACTGATTTATCATCAAGGCGATCAGTTGGCAGTCACATACGATCAGTTGTACTGGTTTATCAATCAGTTGTACTGATTTATCGATCAGTTGTGTACCTAATATTCGATCAGTTGTACTGATTTATCGGTATCCGGATGTTTTCCCCGAAAGCCTGTTCGCCCGATGGAGATTCACCCGGAACTACAGATGATTCGCCCGACGATATTTAAATGACTTAAACTGGTACATAACAACAATCACAACGTGAAACCAATAAATAAAGGAGAATTTAACACTACCTACCATTGTTTTATGGGGCGTTTTCTATTTACGAAAAATTTCCGGAAATTTGTGAAAAACGTGTTCCATTTAACTCAGGTACGTTCGCTACCCAGTGATTGCGATTTTATGCGCCAAAATTTAAAAATGTGGCCGTGAATATCCTGGAAGTGGTAAGAATTTCTTGGTAAATGGAAAACGCCCGTGGTTTCAATGACAACAATGGATGGTAAGCAACATTAGCATTCACCAATCAAATGGTTGCAAGACTGAGAAAAATCTATTTTCACTCATTTGCATTAGATTCGGCACATGTAAAATGCAACATTTAAAACAGGCCTCAGAAACCGCAGAAATTTTCGTGTTTTTGCGATCGATTGTCTTTCGATGAGAATTTGATTCAGAGTTATATATAAAACTATGTTAACTCCTGGCTTTTACGGTACTTTTTGGTGCAAACGCAAAGCCAAACAATGTTTTGACCTGGCATCAGATTAGACTAACAAGAAGAGGAATTATGAAGCGGAAATAACATATTCAGTCCTTTCTTAGTGTGTGCAATAAACGTTTGCTTAGTGCAACTGCAAGATATGCATGACATGCTGGAAAACGTCCGTCAGAGCAATTTGCAGTTAGTTCTTTGCAGATTTATAGTATTTATTTAAAGAAAAAACGAGTGAATTTTACTCAAGAGCGTGTTTTGTTATCTTTAAACTGAATTTATTACCAAAGCTTAAAAAACTAAAAGACCTCAAAATGGGACAGGACATTACAAAATATGGGATGTGAACGTGAAGGGCCTCTGCTGGCGCGACATGTGGGTGACCCTCAAATGGTCTTAGTGATCCCCCACTTGAAAAAAATTAACTGGAACGCTGCAGTGCCTTCTGTTTTTGTATAACACGTACCACAAGCAACCCAGTGTACGCTGCTTAATTCTATCGTCAGTCGCAGCTTAATTCCATTGTCAGTTGTGAATGCTGAAAACGTTGATTTAGCGAAATTACCGAAGGACCTCCTCGGAACTAGCTTGGTTTTGATAATATATTGATAATGAACCAAGACATCGCATGATGAGTATGCAAGTTGTATGGAACTTTCGAAAAGCAACCTGTGCCCTTAACGGAAAGTAGGTTGGAGAACTTTTCCCCTCTGTTAGAAAGCGGACACCTGCAAAATTGACTACACAAGGTAGTTAATAAATGGAGATAAATATTGGTAGAAAATACTTTAAGAAACCAACTTCTTCTGATTCTAGAGGCTACTGAAACCGCGGAGCCGCTCTTTTTATTTTATCCCGGTCGGAGACTGGCACAAGCATGTTGTTCTGTGGGGGCCTAGGCCGAGAAATTGTAGTATTGCGTAATGTGTTAACTCGCAATAAAGATAGGTTGCTTGCCAAGCAAGCCATAGGAGAATAAATTACTACGTTTTAAAGAGGTGAAAAGCAAGGATAAAGGACCCATGTTTGCCTAGCGACGGAAAACACATACTTAAAACGTTCTGTACTTCGGTCCATCTCAAATAATGGTAAAGAACACCATCACCAAACTAAAGACGAAAGCCGAAAACAACAGTGGCTTTAGAGGTCTTTCTCGTGCTGTTTTTTTTTTCTGGCTGTTTAATAATTATGACTTTCCTTGCATGCAAAGTAACATTTAAAATCATTGTTCTTACGTAAGTCATATATTAGGTAAGTTGGCGACCAAAATTTATGATCTGGCGACCAAATTTTTTCCATTAGTCGCCAGCTGGCACCTGGGCAAAAAAAGTTAATTTTGAGCCCTGTCGGAACATTTGATGGTACTTTCTATCAAACTGGCGAAAAGTGAATGAGGAATCTTTCGCGAGGAATAGCAAAATTCACGTTCCTTGTCCTAATTTTGTTAGTATCATTGATTGGTATCATCAGGCGAATCATCTTTAGCTTCGGGCCAATCTGCGTCGGGCGAACAGGCTTTTGGGCGAAACAACTGTAATTCGGTTCGTTGGCAACACCTTCATAATAACCATCCACTTTAATTTAATACTTTTCGTGTCGAATACTCTTCGATACCTTTTTCTCTTATGACTACCCACCGTGTGAAAATCATTCGAAACCCCTATCGAAGGTAATTTGACCTCTCTGTCGATTCTCCCTCAGTCGACGATGAAGTTCAAAGTCCAACATCAAAATCGACTCTATTCCTATAGGCCAAATATTCTCTTGCCATCTCCGACTGCGCTTCTTGCGGATAACCCTGTTTGCGAGTAATACCCACAGTGTATGGCTTAAGGTGAACGTATCGAAAGATAAAATTAGCCAATCCTGCTGTACTGCAATTCTTGACACCCACTCCGACACCGGGAAAAGGATTAGTCGAATCTACCGAGTCCTCTCAAAATGTAACACCGCGACCGTGACCTCGATTCGATAACACATTTACTAAATTTGCTAGAGAAATTTGCTTCTATTTCCTGCTTGCAAATCAACACGTCTAAAACTGAAGCTTTGTGGGTAGGCCTTTGGAAAGACAGACAAGACACTCCCTTCAATTTCAATTATCCACAAGATCCTATTTGTGCACTAGGCGTTTTCTTCTCTTACATCATGCCTGAAGCGGATAAAGTAAACTTCAACGACAAGTTACGTAATATGGAAAAAGTTTTGAATACCTGGAAACGCAGAAAACTTACTCTATTCGGAAGGATGTTGAAACTGATCTTTAACCCTTCTAACCTCTACGTACCACCTCATGTCATTGATGAAGCCAACAAAATAATGTTTAATTGTATTTGGGAAGGCAAGCCTCCAAAAATTAAAAAAAGCACAATCATAGGTGAAAACATCAATGGTGGTCTTAAGATGATCGACTTTGGCATAATGGAAATTGCCCTTAAAATCTCATGGATTCAAAGGATACATCAACATCCTGATGCAGGGTGGAAAGCTATACCAGAATGCTTGCTCGGAGACCTGGGGGGCCTTACCTTTCTATCTCACTGCCATTATGACATAAATTTAATTCAGTTACACAGCCTACCTCCTCTTTATCGCTCTGTTCTGAAATACTGGCAAGACTTCAGATCAGATTTTAGTGATGATAATACAAATATTCAGAACGAAATTATTTGGAACAATAGTAACAAATTACTAAACAAGAACACAATTTTCTTTAAACAGTGGTACCAAAATGGAGTCATACCCCTGCAAGACCTGCTTGATGTTGATGGCAACTTTCTTTCCCTCCAAAAATTCCAGCAAAAATCGCGGCTGCATATTCCCTTTACCACATATTACGGGCTGATAAATTCTATTCCTGCTAGTTGGGGACGAAAACTTAAATCCACAGATTCCCCCAACCATAATCAAATCAGTTCGTCAGATTCCTCGAATATGAACATCTCTACTCGTTCTGCTTATGCGGCCATCCTTGATCATTTCTTTCAACCACCCACATCTGAAACTAAAATCTTAGGTTATGGCTTTACTAAGGAAAGCTTGCAAATGTTTATATCTTGCCTTTCCTCATAATGCAGGAGGTTAAATTGCAAATGTTTCAGCTCAAAATCGTACACAACATACTCCCAACAAGACGTTCCTTGTTTCGAGCAAGGCTGTCCGAGTCCGAGAGTTGTCGGGTATGTCAGACTGAACCTGAAACCCTCTCACACATGCTCTTCCAATGTAATATAGCCTCTGCGTTTTGGATCGCTTTTCAACAGTGGTGGTGTGAGAGGACCCTCCAAACTTTCGAACTAAATGAATGTAATGTAATATATGGTTGGTACAATGATACTCAGTTTAAAGACGTCTTAAATTACGTCACACTCATCGCCAAATACTTAATTTTTTGCTGTTTTCAAGACAACACTGCCGTAACTTTTGACAGATTCGCCCCTTTCTTAAGTATTAAGATTGATACCCTCACGCAAATTGCTTTTAAAAACAAACAGCTAGAAGCGTTTAACAAGAAGTGGAAGAATTTCATCTAACATGTTTTTTTTTTTCAGTTTCAGTTAAATTTATACATATTTTTTTTCATCCTCTCTTTCCCGTGTTTAATCGTTAAATCGTAAGTTCAATCAGTAAACTCTATTGTGACACACTTTTGTATCTTAGTTTTACACTTTACTAGTATACTGCTTTGCTGTATGTATAGGTGTGATTACTGTAACTTCCTTGTGTGTTATTAAAAATTTAAAAAATAAAATAAGATTTTACTTCCTGCCGAAATTTTTCGAAACCTTGACAAAGTAAAGACACATGTGCCACACAATGTTTTTTTAAAATTTCTTGAAAATCCCACACGGCACCTTTCGAGCGGTGTCTTTCGTACCACTCGATGAAATCACTAGTTTCAACGTCTTCTTGCAGAAAATATTTTTTATCCGGTTTCACACGGTCATAATCCCAATCTTCCCTAACGTTAAATTTGTGTGGAAAATAACCTTTCACCGTTTTGACATCAAACATTTCAGTAAACGTCCGACGTTTCTCCTGGATGTAACACGACGAATCTATGAAAATCATTTGACCGACTTTGAATTGTTTAAGGCGAGTACCATCAAAAATGATATTGGGTTAGACCCAAGTCTGTTTCAAGTAACCGCATAATAAAATGTGCCAGACAAAACCACAGGCATTGTGCACAACGAACTTGTATGGCGTATTTTCGTTACACAAGCTTTTTTTTACCGAAAAATAAATAATCCATTAATTTTTCGACACAATCGTACATTGATGAAGAACTAGGACTAGATGTGTACAGTTAAAGAAACGGGATTTACGATAAGAGAAAATGACTTAGCCGATTACAACAAGATTTAGAGTAGAGAGAAAGTTTATTATTTGAGTACTTAAGTTAAGCAAACATAGCCATGGTACGAGAAACAACTGACAAAAGCAGATGAATTATGGCCTATGCAAAGAGTGGGATGAATTATGCACGAGCGGGATGAATTATGGATTACGCAAATATAATACACAGAGTTTGCAAGATATTTTCAGTTTTTGATCAAATCAGATAGGTCAATGTAATCGTCTGCCTTCAAGAATTTTTGGAGAATCAAATTTTGAATTTTGTGTTGAAAATTCGTTTTGGGTGTGACACATTTCAACAGGTAGGCTGTTCCAGACTTTAACACCGACCCATGAAAAGGACTTCTCCTCTTGCTATGGAGTAAATTTCTGATGGATGCCGTCATAATGGCCAGCAAAGTCCATATCATAGGTTGTCACTTAGAGTCCTCTCTCTGGGACAAACTGGCAGAACAGGAAAGTTAAACATCTCTGTGAAGACTACAATTGGGATGGCTACACTGGAGGCAGCCAGAGGCATGGAATTTCCAAGTGCAGATAGACATCTTGTAAGAATGCTTTTGCTTCTGAGACGCAATTCTGTCCTGAGGTGAGAAAAGGCTCCTAGGAAGGAGAATTTTCCAGCCACTTATTCACAAAAGTTTCACAAAGGGCAGGAACCATTTGTTTAATATCTGCGTTGGCACTTTTAATTACACCTATATTTTCCAGGTGTGTTTGTCTCTGCATTCAAAGAACCTTTTTTCCAACTGCCGCTGTATTACAGTTGCCAATGACACACAAAACAGTTTCCACCACCAGGAAGTTTAACTTGCTGCGAATTGATGAATGCATCAATATCTGTTCCACTGTGTGGAGCATTTCCAACAGCAGACAGGTGACAAAAAGCATTTTTCAGATGTATGAGATCATTAGCACCTTGTGAACTACATATTTCACTCTTGATATCTTGCTGGTGTCTACTTAAACCAAGTAAGGGTTGCTGCTTGCTGAACAACACTTGCAAAGTCTGCTTCGAGGAGCAAGTTAACATCATCCTCCACATCACTAGTTGTATCAAAATTATTATCATTAGCTGACAAATTGCCTTCATCACTAGAAGTATGTGAATGTTCTTCTTGCAATCAATTAATACAGTTAGCAGTTTCGTTGAATTCTGACAAACTTTCAACAAACTCATAGTCTGCTACTTCTGAATTTTAACAGCGACCAAACGCGTAGGAACCATAATTTCAAGATAAGACCTAAGAAGACACGTACGAATTATTTCAAATTTTCTTTTTTTAATCGCTATATAACGGACTGGAATAGCATTCCATCAAACATTATGCATGCGTCTTCAATGAGTAGTTTTAAATCCTATCTTTTAGATCATTTGTGTCAATCTTAAAATGAGATGTGATTCGTTTGGTTAGCTTTCTTTTTTTTTCAAATTTTTCATAGATAATTTAGTCATGGGGAATATTCTTAGTATGGGAATTTAGTTTCCCCCAACTATTCTCCGGTCATGCGTTTTTATTTATTTCTCTTTTTTCTCGAATTTTATTTCTATTGTACATACATTACCATGAAATCTATTTCTGTATTACCCTACTGCTTCATAAAAGCCTTAATTAATATTTTCCCAAATAATTTCAGGCAAAGGGGTGTCCTTTGTTCTCTGTTCTTCTCTATCACTAGGATCAAGGAACAGTTGTGTGAGAGTGCATCACTTTCCTTCGAAGCTGTGTGCACCCTTTCTTGTTAACAACTCTTTGTATTGCAAGGAAAGGGGCCAGTTTTACGGTCTTCTTAGGGAATATATCAATCAGCTTGTCACGCCATGAACAGCAGTTATCTACGAAAAAAATTGTTGGCTTTTCTCTTTGGTTAACTAATCTATCTTTAAGAGTTACAAAACACTTTTAATTGAAGAAAACGTAGTTGCTTTGCAAAGGTTCCACCTCAGCACATTCCCTTGTATCATGTATCATGTAGCTTTACCCATCTTTGATTGAACCAGAATCCAATATTTGCAGATACTTTGAAGGTATAATCACAACTTTGCCACTTGGTGACTGCCGTTTGGGACATTCTTAATGTATAGAAATGCTCCTTCTCAAAGTAGTTGTTGGCTATACAAGAGGCTATTATCTTCTCACCAGGTTGTTGAAATCTTTGTTCAAACTCTGGAAATAAAGCATTGGATTTTACTGCATTCAGAGATATGTTTTCTGGCATGATATTAATCAACTGTTGTGTTTACTCCCAAATAAAGAAGTGGCCTTCAATGGATTGTGAGCTCACATACAGTTTACTGCCATACCATTTTTCATGTTGCTTCATTTTTGGTGTTATTTCAACTTTTATTGCCTTTCCCTTCACTTTCTATGTATTAGTTTCTTTTCTGCCCTTCCTTTTTTTTCATTTCCTTTGGTTTTAAACTTAAAGGGCCTGTGGCACTCTATTGCGCATGTGCGGCTGTTTGATTTTTGACCCGACGGTTCTTTTTTCAAAGCCAGTATCAATTACGGAAATCCTGTTTAATCGACACAGTGAGACGTGCCAAAGTTGTAATAACATTTCTAAACTTCAGTTTGGTAATATACGAAGGACTTTGACGGCATATTGTGTTAGTTTTTGGGATCTTTGTAGATAAAATTCATGTTCACGAAAGCCGGATCAGGCTAAGGGGCACGGGTCGAAAGGTTCTTACACCTCGTAGCCGCCTTGAATCCAAATAAAGAAGAAGACAAGGAATAGGAGATGGGAGGAGGCACATCGAAAGCTTTATATAGCGAAAGATGTCCATGAAAGCTGTAAAAAAATAAAGTGTATGTGCGTCGATTCCACTGACACGGCCTTAATTAGCTTTGCACAACATCTTTTGTCCTTGGAGGTGAGACGAAGAATGGGGTTAGTATTTACACTGATTATTGGTTTCCCTTTAGCACTATGATTCTTTGTCGTCAGCTTAGTGTGCGTTTTATTTTGCTATTCGTGTTTTTTATCCGTCAGTTCAGTTGCCATATCATGAAATGATGGCTTTCAGTGTAGGGACGCACAATGAGCAATTGGCTTCAGCTTTGAAACGTGGCAGGAAGCGTCTCGATTTAGCTGTGGAAGCCCACGGTAGATGTGTTTTGTTTGGTAAAAAAGAAGGGCTGAAAATTTTTTTTTGTTCTATTTTTTTCTGATTAGAATAGGGTCAAGCATGATAGATCTGCTCAGTTTATTTCGCATCATTTGGAAGCCAATTTACCGGTACATTCATTTGCCATTCATTTAGCTACCTTTCTGCACAGAGTAAGGTAACATTTTTGATCAAATATTTTGAAATACACTATGCAAGACGTATCATGTTGATGATAAATTTTACAAATAATAATAATTAAATAATGATACTACTAATAATAATAAACAGTAAGTTGTGTTCGTTTTAGTCAAACAGAAACCACCCGGTAAAACTATTTGTGAAAAACACGGATCACTTTTGGCATACTGGTCCTTTGGAATGTGCAAACAGTATGTCTCTGATATACACACGTCAATGAGAATTCCCTTTTTAGGGTTAGTTTTACACATAATTATCAACAATGATGAGCACAGCAGTATGATGATAGCTACTAATACTGTAAATGAAGAAATATGCTGTCATGAAGTATGGGTATATTCATTGTTGAAAACTTTAAAGGACACTGCAGGTTGACACTAGTAGTTCAGCAACTCATGGGTTGTTGTTTAGTCGATGTTTGCTATTGGTACCAACTGGCAGAAATGTTGGGCTTACAAAAGGAATTATGGCATAGAGGGTTACCTCAAATAAACAATCACAGACCCTGGGCAGTCAATCACTGTCCAGGCCTAGGTTCATCGGCTGAATGTAACAGTAGTGGATTATTGTAACTAGTGATTACTGTTGATAGCAATTATTAATAATTTTCCTGCCTTTTCATATTTACTGGCCCATAATCTTTTTTCTAGGGAACAGGTTTACAGAGCAAGGAAAAAGTTGACTACCCTTGATTAGAATTACTGGTATCATAATGGCTTTTCATTTTCCACCATCATTGCAAGAAAATACAACCAGAGAACAAAATCTTGGGACGTGAGGATGTTAAAGGTGTCCAAAGATTGTGGATATATTTGGATGCTGGTGGAAAAAATTTTTAAACTTTGCATTGATGACGACGACTATTTAATCACTCGTGAAGTCTGTCTGGAACCTGACAATTCCAGAATCATTTCTCCAACAATTGTTGAAAGTGAACCTCTCCCAGCTCATGAGCTCCTGGTAAGATGCAGAAACAGATTTTCACAAATAAGCAGCTCATAGAGATTTAAATGCAAAACTTTCAGCTACTGTAAAACTAGGAAAAACATAAATGCCCTCACAATAAGGTGTTGCAGTGATGAAATTACTAACAGTCAGGTGTCAATGGAATGGCTCAAGTCAAGCTAATAAACCTTGCCTTTTTGCTTCAGTTTTGGTGGTAACTTGAAGTAATAATTATATAAACTGTTTTTCTCTCCAAGTTTTGTGGGGTCATTGTGACATGTAGCACTAAGCCAGAGTTGAAACCAGGACAAGATATACAGTGTATGACTTGACAGTTTTTAACTCAAGATAAGGGCTGACCATACATTACACATTGTAGCTTCGAAATCATTGTTGGAGTTTTGTCTCATGGTAATATATTGTATAACTTTAGAATTTTGTCTCCTGATGTGATTTCTTATTGTGTGGTTTTGTACATGGCAATTTTATTGCATAGGTTTCGCAAACTGAAATAATTTAAACTACAGTGGAAAAAACACAATGTAAATACAAAAAATGGAAATTCCAATTCAGTGCTGTGATATTGGGAAATTGACAGTTATTGTAAAAAGTGGTGTTGAGAGTGACATGTGAATACAGATGACAGACAAGCGAAATCAAATTTTATTATTGTTCATATACATGTCTGCATCAAATTATTTGAAGATGTGAAAGCATTAATTATTATTCTAAGAAAATTTCCATTCTTGCAAAAGTTTAAGTCAGTCTAAACCAGAAGAAATCTAAATTGCCTTTAAAAATAGTTCTTATCCTAAACCAAAGTTTCACAACAAGGCAACTAAAACAAGTCAGTTATTGGGGGTGATGGTATGCTGAAAATAATTATTAAAAGAGGGGATCCTGAGATTTCCTGATATTTTTATTTGGGAGTGGAGGTTCCCTTTAATGAAAAACCACACACTGTCACACTGTTGTGTCTGCTATTACTTCCAAACAATTAGACAGTTCGGAAACCCATCTAAACACCTGTTGCTTAGGGGATAGTGTCTTCTAGTACAAAGTACGTGCACACAGCAGACGGAACAACTTTCCTCTTCCTTCTTCCAAGGGCAGTCACCTTGTGTATCTAGGATGTATAAATATTGTGTCCAAACAGAGTTTTCAAAAGTGCCTTGTTTGTGAAATACAGTTGCATCCCCACATCCTTTGTTTTTGATGTCCTGGCTCATACGCCTGTAGTACGACAGTTACCTTATTTTCCCAATTCAGGAACTGGCTTTTGGTCGATAGACCAGTTTCATAAATGGCGACCACCTTTAGCTTGTTGTATTTATGTTAATTACACCTACAGTACTTCCCTCATTTTTAAGATTCTTTTGAAAGTTGCTTGTCATAGCAAGACTAGAAAGGCTCGCTAGCTAAAACAGAAGAACATTTTATTTGGCAGGCATTATGAAATAGATCTATACAAATGTAGGTTGTCCACTTGACTTTGGTACATCGGCAAGTCAGGTGCTGGCATCTTCATGGTCAGAGGCATTTTGATCTTGTTCCAAAAGAAGGCAATCAGCATAATCCATGCTTCCCACTTCCTTCTGTAGTGCCTTTATGGCCAGTTCCCATGCCATATTTATCAACTCCTAGGGAAAGAGACTATTCATTAATGTGGTACATTGCAATTCCGTGAACGAAGTCCTGCCCTCAAAGATTATTGATTTTATGAAGTTATGATGTACATACATGAAAGAGAACTCCCCACAAAGACTTCCATAAATTTTTGACAATCACAACTGGTTAGGAAGGTTTTTTTTTTTTTTTGGAGCAATCGTGAAACGTGATATGCTTATCAGCTGAACGGTGAAATTGACATTATACAGGTGATTTGGCAGAACAAGTTACTGCAAGTAAAGCAACCAAAATATATTTGAATGCATGGAGATTTTCTAATATGGCGTGTATTCATCACTGATTGTACATTCTGAATGCTTGATTTCTTCTGATTCTTTTCTTCCCTGCTCATCAAATGTTCTTGATTTCCCTGAGGCACATTTGCGACAACTGTTTTTTACTAGCACTTTCAAATTGAGAAAATCGCATCGGAGCTCGGGTACTACCGGTTAACAGGCCTTGATAAACAACTCAGCTTCTCTGTTCGGCCTGCCGGAACCCGCAATCGCTGTGAAAAAAGAGTGTTGAACATATGTTATCGCCTACCTTGTTTCATGCGTGGTTTCATCCCTGTTCCACATATGTGACCGTCCACGGGAAAACCAACAAAAAGGTGATAACACGGGCACGCTATTTTAGCACGCTAGACAAAAGAAATTTTCTTTAACACGGGAGTGCTGTGTCGTAATGCACGCCTCATTAAAATTTTCTTGTGTCTGATACGACAAGTTGTAAACAATAGAGCGTGTTATACCAAACAAAAGAGCGTGTCAGCAAAAGTAAAATCGAGCACCGCGCAAAAAGACACAGAGTGAGTGAAATTTCACGACAGCTGCGCCAAAACGCTCGCTATAAAACCAAGTATATAAACACGCTACTCCCAAAGCCGAGTGAGGGCCGACTTACCTGCGGAAATAGCTGAAAATCCCGCAGAATACAGTATTGTGCAAAAGTAATGCAAACGTATTTCGCCGAAATTCGCGGCTTTTCCTGGCTTTTCGACGAAAAAATATCGACTTTTCGATGGAAGCGAATTTTCAACGAAATTTGTAAGCTCTACAACAAACTCTTGTTCGTGAAGCAATCGCAGATTTTGTTGTGTGAGGCAATCTTTTTTTTTTTCGTTGGAAATAGTCGATTAAACTATCGGATCACTGAATCAATTTTCGATACGACTTTATTTACCCTAACCTTAACGCGTTTATTTACGCGTACATACGCTTGTTGAGCGATGTTGTTGATGGCGGCCGCCGATTCATGTCACAAAAATTCGCTGCTTCAAATTTTGTTATCTCGAATTTTCGTTTGATTACCTCGAAAATTCGCTACTTCGAATTTCGCTATCTCGAATTTTCGAGAAAGATCGTGAATTTTTCGCTTCAAACCCTACAAAAAATCGTTCGAAAATTCGATGACTTTTCGTGGAAAATTCGCGAGAACAAAGGACGAATTTCGACGAATTTCGTTTGCATTACTTTTGCAATTTTACGGTGCCTGTTTTGGCACGCATCTGACACGCAACACGCCACGCTAAACAAAAGGTTTGGAGTGTCTCAGTGAGCACAACAAAAGCCACCGTGACATCTATTGTGCTACTCATTAAATATGCGCAT
>NC_090881.1:6884417-6894417 GCF_036669935.1 Montipora foliosa
TGCTGCACCTCTTCACACTCTTCTGTTTCAGTTGTAAGCAGAATAATCCAATGTGGAACCATGGTCACAGTGACTCAGAGTTGTTCGAGTTGTTCCAATGAGTACTCCTGGAAATCGCAGCCAACTGTACTTGAAAAATACCCTGCTGGCAATATCTTGTTGATCTTTGCAGACCTGATGGCTGGGGCAACTATAAGCAAGGTATTGCTGGTTTTCCGTCATATGGGGCTGTGTGCTTATTCTGGCCGTACCTATTTTAGGCATCAAAAGGCGTTCCTGTTCCCTGCTGTTCTCCACTACTGGGAAACATATCAGGAAGCTCTGATAGAAAAGATTAAAAAGTTGAAAAATGTGGCTTGGACTGGAGATGGAAGATTTGACTCAATGGGGCATTCTGCCAAATAC
The DNA here is from genome assembly GCF_036669935.1 of Montipora foliosa. NCBI lineage: Eukaryota > Metazoa > Cnidaria > Anthozoa > Scleractinia > Acroporidae > Montipora > Montipora foliosa. The sequence goes on from NC_090881.1 coordinate 6,884,823, forward strand.
GGAGTGTACACAATGTTCTGTACCACCATCTTGAAAGTTGTCCACTTAGAATTAGTTCAAGTAAGTATCCTTTCATATTGGTAATTGTTTTCATGATGTAAATTGTGGGTTTATTTGTTGTGGGATGGTCTCAGAAATAATGCCTGTGCAAAAACAATGGTGATAATAATATTAATGTAATAATAACAACTGATAACATCAAAGAACAACCAAATTATCATTGTACTACTACTACTTAATAATAATAATAATAATAATAATAATAATAATAATACCAACAACAACCACCCAATGATGATCCATAAGGCACTTTCCAGTGCATTATTAAATTTTTTATTTTCTTGTTTGTCCTCTTCTTTCTTAGGCAAATGAGACTGTAGGCAGTCAACATGTTGACTGAACTGGAAGGAGCAAAGAGATGCTTCTCTTATTTGCAGCATCTTGGCTTGTCTATTGCTATTTTTGTATCTGACAGACACAGAGGTATCGCTAAGTGGATCAGGGAGCACTGTGTCAACACTAAGCACTATTTTGATATCTGAGATCACTAGGAAAGAAGTTGTTGGCTTTGAGTAGACAGAAAGGGTGTCAAGTAGTTAAGGACTGGATGAAAGGAATACGAAGGCATCTCTATTGGTGTGCAACCTCGACACAAGCTGGGTTTGAACGCTTTATCCTTGCCAAATGGAATTAATTTTTGCGTCATGTCAGCAACAAACACTGTAATCACCCAGATGCACTTTATAAGCAGTCTAATCATGGACAGCTTGAACCCACAAAGTGGATAAGAGTTGGTGTGGAAAAAAAAACCTCTGGTGCATTTGCCTCCATTTCTTCAATTGATGAACTATTAAGTGACTTCATATGTATTTTGTTCAAATTCTTCTTTGGTTTAAATTTTTTCAAAGTACCGTAGTTTGATTAACATTTCTTCTCTCTTGCATGTCAAACTAGTTCAAAAAAATTTAAAACAAAGAATAATTGGAACCAAATTATATGTCACAAACCAACATTGTAACAGATTGCACATTTTCAATGAAATGCGTTACACCGTAATCCACCAATGTCAACAATGTAGACTTAATAAGTTCAATGACTCAAAATAGGTGTTATCATGTTATCATGGAACTGAAGCATTTGACAAACTGAGGCTGCTGTTGACCAAGAAAATGTTACTGAATGACATCAAAAAGCTTTCACCAGATGCCTTGAAGGTTTCCATGCAACCTTGAACTACTGGCATCCTAAGATGACTTGTTTTCCCTGGCTGGGAATTGTGAGCAGGTATACATGTCACTCAAATTCTATTGTTGGAATGAATTGACTATTTTAGTTTTCATGGTGTCACATGTTTAATTTTCATTTTGTGTTTCTTACCTGATTGGAATACGTGTATCAACTTTTTGTCCTGCCTTTCTCTTCTCAAAATTTAAAATGGGAGAGGAAGTTGTGCGAGAAGTGGCATGCCCACCTACATATGGTCCCGGGGGGGGACTCCCAAATGAAACAGACGGGGATGCTCGTTGTCTCGCTTAGGGGTGTAAATTTTGGATTTTGGTCTCGCTTAGGGTGTTCCGGGCAAAACGCCAATATTTTATGCCACCAAGGTCTCGTTTAGGGTTCTGCGAAGTAACACAGAATTACGCGAAGAGAAACAGAGGTCAAATTTCCTTTTAAATTTTCTTTTTAGATAAAAGCATTCGATGATTATGCCTTTTTATCGTTAAAACTCATTGCGTGTCGTATTTTTGTGTTTTTAAATGGTCTCTTTTAGGGGTCAAAATTTGCTTAAGCCACGCCTAGATTGGTCTCCTTTAGGGGTTAAATTCAAAATTTCCGACGAGCATCCCCGTCTGTTTCATATGGGAGTCCCCCCCCGGGCATATGGTATTGATAATTCTCATAATAATTTTATTGACTTCGGTGAATAAACTGTCAATTACGTGAAAATATCATACAGGTTTTATTAGATGTTTGAATATTTTATTTCACTTGTCACATTCTTGCTTTTGCATGTAAAAAACCCTGATCTCTCTTGAAGAGTATTACCTCCAGGTTTGACATACCATGAATTAGTTGTGTGTAATCACAACAATTGACTATAGCCGAGTTTGCAAAAAAATAGTAGCCTGGAAATGGGTCATTGTTTTAAGTTTCTCCTGCCAAAATTTTAGGGGGGAAAGAACAAAAAAGATTATTATGGTATCTCAGTTCCAGGTTTTTTTTCAGGTTATGTTGACGCCTTGAGACATCAATTTTCCAAAAGAAAAGAGGAGGAAGTAATCAAGAGGTATGCATCAAGAGCACCTGAGCCTCTCAATAGACAGTTTACAAAAAGGTTGAGCAAGAAGGAAGTTATAAAGGCATACAGAGCAAGGAAGGCAATCAAGAAAACAGCATTATTTCCACCTGGTTAGTTCGATTGTTACATTAATCCCTTAATTTTTAAACATTCCCAATGTAATATAAACTGGATCTAATATTTGTCATTTCAGCACCTGTCTGCAGTGGATAGGCTATTTCATCAAGAAACATACACGTGCATACAATGTATCTTTAGTCCAAGGGCGCTTTCCATTTGACAGAACTGACCGGCCAGACCAGGCATTTGGAAGGACAGCACATTCAAATTAACACACTTCGAGGATCATATTTACTTCTCCAGAAGAATGCGAGGGAATATCATGCAAGTGTTACTTCAAACTGTTGCAAGTTTTGATTGCTTGTGCTGCTAGTATGGGCATTGTCATGCAGTGTATATTTTGTATTTAATTTCTCGTGCAGTTGAGGATCAAGTACATTTATGTGTTGTCTTTAGTTTCTTAGAACATGTAAAGACTATTTTCCTTGGTGCATATAAAGTAACATGGCACTCAAATACCACATGACAATTGTTATTTCACAGAGCCAGAACATGCTGCACAACAAGCAAACAGTAACAGTCAACCAAGCAGTACTCAGTCTGCTTCTAAACGCCCACGCAAAAGCAAGAGTAGACTTTCGAAAAGTCCTTTGTTTAGATACACCCGGAACGAAGGACTTTTCATACTTGATTGGCGCCAATTTAGCGACCCAAAAACGGGTCGCTGAGCTAGGCCAATCAGAGTAGTCCTCGTGGATCCCAGGGGATAGAGTTGTCAATCAAAATTTGCCACACAGTGAAAGCGTGACTTTCAACATGCTACTAAAGGCCACCGGATCCAAATTCCCCGACTATCAGAGGAAAATAATTCAAGTATATCTGTCTTGCATAGATCTGCTTGTGTCAGCTCCAACCGGAGCTGGGAAAAGTCTGACCTTTGAACTAGTCCCGTACGCTTTTGGTCATTTACTTGGAGAGGATTGCAATGCCATCGTCTTCGTAATTGTTCCACTGATCTCACTCACGAAAGATTTGGTCTCTTGGCATTAGAGCGTCATATGTAGGAGACAACACATTCAAAATCTTAAGTATAAACTGATGTTTGGAAGTCCTGAGGCGATTCTCAATGACTATTGACACATTTTTCGTCGAATGGAACAAAAAAATTTAAAATGCATGAGTATTCATCGACGAGAGTCATTGCATCGCTAAATGGTAAGCTTAAGTTTCACTAGGATGTATCTCTTAATCCCGGTCTAGTACGTCTCCTACACCTGAAGCCTACCTGATCTTTCATGAGTGAAATCAATTGAATTTCTTGACGATTCGAAGCTTTCCTTTAATACTTGCTAATCTTTCGAATTAGTGTTTCGTTTCTATCAGCACAAATCACGGCGCAAGTACTGTTGGTCCAAAAAATACCACTAAAGATCTCCTTTCCAAGCGGCGACTCGAGATTGAAATAAGCTTTCGTTGTATTTCATCTTTGTTTCTGATACCGTAAACACAAAGTCAACAAATTTCCTCTTTCGATTTCGTAGAAACAAACATGCTCGATTGTTTTCGTCGGATTGCGGTATCAAGTGCAGGACTGCGAATGACGTCATCCCCTTTTTTGGCGCGAGACGCAAATGAAAACCTTGCAAGCGAGACAAGTCGACCTCTCGCGACTTCGTCGCTCGCTCATCTAAATCACGATTTGCTCGCCAAAACATTTTCTCCTGGGATTATCGTGAGGTCGACTTGTGGCAAGTCTAAAGCAAGAGACGCTCCAATGTTCTCAAGAAGAGAGTGGCAACTAAAGTGACTTCAAATGTTTGCCTCCTTTTAAACTGTCTCAGGGTCTTTCTAAACGTTATAAAGTAGGAAAAAAATCACAAAATGAAATGGGAGCATTCTTTAACTCAAAAATTCCTGTTCTAATTCATGGAGTACAATATTAATCAAATGAAGTTCAATGCTACTCTTCATCCTGGGCATTGGCATATCCCTTGTGCTGTTGCGTTAAATTTCTTCTTCATATTATGATAAACACAGGCTGGTAGAGGTCGTCTGTTGTTCCACAAGGCCACCTTGGTGGTCCATCTATTTAGTGCAACGGCTCTAATGAACCTAGAGGTAGAGATCAGATTAAATAATAATGACAACATGTACAGCCTTGAGGAGTATTTGTCATCCACCCATTACACCCCCTTTTGTTAGGGAATACAATTATAAAATCACACAGAAAAGCCCTACTCTGGACCCAGTCAAAGTGAATAGCCGTCCCCTCGAAGTTGTATCCAGCGCAAAAATCCTTGGATTGAATGTAAGCGACGACCTGAAGTGGAATGTACACACTGCAGAACTGGTCAAGAAAGCGTCTTCATGCTTGTTTAGCCTCAAGCAACTCAAACGTTCAGCTGTTGCCCCTAGTGATTCTTTTCTACGTTACTTGCATCAGATCAATACTTGAATATGCATGTCCAGTCTTCCACCGGGCGCTGCCATCGTACCTTAGTGACGACCTAGAGAGATTGCAAAAGCGTGCTATGAAAGTAATATATCCGCTACTCTCATACACTGCGGTTCTTAAAGAGTCTGGCCTGTCAACACTTCATGAAAGAAGAGAAGTCATTTCATCAAAGACCCTCGCTGCAATCAAAGAAGACAAATCTCACAAACTTCATGAGCTACTTCCTAAAGACACCACTGGACGATATAGCCTTAGGAACAATAGACTTTTCAATCTTCCTAGGTGTAAGACTGAACGTTGCAAGTCAAGTTTTATAGTCAGCCATATTTTTAGCCAATAGATTTTAAGTGGGGAGTCGTGGGTTAAATTTATAAATACTATTTTTAACATTATTTCTTTTAAATTGATTCTATGCTGTAAATAATTCGTAATTCAGCCTATGGCTGCAATGTTTTATTACTATTAAACTATCTATCTATCTCACTATCTATCTCGAACCTCTACGATGTACTGCTGCACATGGACCTGGCATTGGACCTTGCCAATCAATACCATATTCTGAAAAGATTTTCTGTGATAAAATGTTGAAATTAGTGAATTGCTGTAGAATATCTCTTAGATTAAAAACCATAGGCTGTTGCACTGCCGAGTGATGGTAAAGTCTCAATATTGAAATTACTAGCCATACTTTCTTCGCAGCTAATTTCACAAGAATATTACCAGGGAGCCGAGGCATAATTTTCTTGACTACGTTTACACTAAAAATTGTATCAGTTGCTTGTGTTTCAATGAGGTACAATCATTACAGAGGGTTTTTTTCAATGAAGACAATGTTGCACATCATACTAGACGTTTTGTGGCTGGCAAAAAGACAAGAACAAGATGGCCATCCTTGACCTACAGAAGTTCATGTGGTTTTAATAACAGTTGTCAATCATATTGCTTTTCCCGTTTCAAGTGATTTCTTAGAGTCAGTAGATCTTGAGATATCAATTTTTTTTAAAACAGATTCTTACAAGGGGTATCATTCAATGGAAGATCAAAAACAATAGGTGTGAAAACTTACCAATTTCACTCTAAAGGATATTTTGCTAACAAAAACAATGGATGAAATTTTTATTTGATTCAAAACGTTATAAAAAGGTAATTGACTGAATAAGAAATACACGCTTCAATTATTTACGATAAGTGTAGCCACGAACAATTTTGAGTCAAAATGCCCAGTGTTAAACGTGGACGTCAGAGTTTTACTTTTGACAAAAAGCTCAAAGTTATCGCTTGTGCAGATAACTTTGTGAGTTCACGAATTTCTTTTGTTTTTGGGTGTGGGTTATCTGCCAGTGCGGGTAATCTGTTGAAGTTTTTTTCTTGTTATTGTAAAAAATGAACAATGTGGGTAATCGCCCAGAAATTACGGTATCAATAAGTTGAGAAAATCGTTTGTTTTCATTTATTGGCTTAAATGCTATACTGCACCATCAACACAGCAACTAAATAGAATGGATTTGTACTTGTCCAGTTTCATGTTTGTTTAAATTACTACCTGTATCTCCCACAGATTATTGGCTTATCGTTTGTTTTACTTTGATAACTGCCTCAATAAATTGTTGTTTATAACATTTTTCATTTCATAATTTTGTTCATTTCAGAAGGCAAAAAGCATGATTCTGGTATGCTTGCAGATTCCAGGCTGCCCAATAAGCTACAACAACATGCATTGTCTCCAGCAGGGTCTCTGATGTGCTTATATGGGGATCCTGCATATCCATTAAGAATACATCTCCAAACACCATTTAGAATTATTGCACATAATCAAGGAATGGAAGAATTCAACAAGTCCATGAGTGCTGTGCGAATTTCTGTGGAATGGCTCTTTGGGGACATTGCGAACACTTATAAATTCATAGATTACAAAAAAAAACCTTAAAGTGGCATTAAGTTCTGCTGGAAAGATGTATATAGTGGCAGCAATTTTAAGGAATGCCCTAACATGTTTATATGGAAATTCCACTGCCACGTTTTTTGACCTTGCCCCTCCAAGTCTTCAGGAGTACTTTTCCTAGTGACCCGTCAACAACAAAGGAGCCATGTAAAATTACCAAAGCATTGTTTTTCGCCTTAAATAATGTTTTAAATTAAGGAATAACATTCTATGCAACAGCTTTGACTTTATTTGTAACTTTATAAATTTCACAACTTAGGCCATTTATAAGCATGACCACTGCATGTATCATAAAGTAAACGTAAATGTTTTTTATGCAGAAAATATAAATCCCATGCCAAGAAACAGTGAAGAGACCGTGTTTGTACAAATAGGAATAATTAATGAATAGAAACAAACTTGGCAATTTAGTGCCAAATTAACCTCATTCCTATTTTCACGGAGTTGTCTGGACTGTATACCATAGTATTTTCAAAAATTAGGACATGTAAATGACAAAGAATATTATAGTTAACGCCAAACGTTTAAATGATCACTCTGGGGTCAATGTTCTGCAGCAAAGCTAGATCAACATGCTTTGCTCTTTTAAAAACATTTTTCAAGTTTCATCCGGCCAAATTTTAACATTTTAACATCTGATCAAAAAGAAAGCCAAAAATACAAACTGTCATTAATTACCTTACTTGGTCAAAGCTTTCTGAAATAAAGCGAAAAGCAGGTTGTTTTGCTGTTGCTGTTGTTCAAAAAACCTCATTTGCATTTGTTGCATTTCGCGTTGTTGTTGATTCATCATTGCGATCATATCCCTGTGTTGATCTTCAGCCAACTTTTGCCTTTGTGCATCTCTTTCGTGGTCTTTCTTTTTAATCTCTAATTCTTGCTCTCTCCAATGTTTCTCTTCGTCCATTTTGTCTCTTAGATACTCAAGTGCTTCAGAGCCTCTTTTCTTTTTACAAGTCGATTACTTTTCGTCTTGTTCTTCCGATATCCTTTTCTTGCTCTCCTTCAAACTCTCCATTGTCTTGAGCCTCATATCATTAGCGTCAACTTTACTTTGCTCTTCCTTTGCCTTGTTCACCTATTGATCTTGCTCAAACTCTTCTTCTTTTTCCACAATCTCCTGACGTAGAACATGTAATTCAGTCATCTCAGTATCTATTCCCGACGCTTTCTCTTCAGCTTCCATCTTCTTTTTGAATTTTTCAGCAAGTAATGTAATCGCTCATGAACAGCTCTTTTTGTGACTTTAAACTTTGGTTCAGAGATGGAATTTAGATGATGAGCCACGGTTTGCCACATCTGCCCTCGATGAGGGGTTCGACACTTAGCTCTCTGCAAAGCAGGCTATCATGCTCATCACTGTCATCACAAACTAGGCAAAGAATAATTCACAGTTTGTTCTAACTAATTAAATGAAAACTTAAATGTCCTATTATAATAAACTACAGTGAAAAAGCTGTAAAATGAACACCCGTTGTCTCTATAACGTCGAAAACCACGTTTCCCGTGCTCGACAGCAACAGGACGGACGTAATTATAAATCCGTGCATGCGCGCTATGGGAAACTAGGCAAATTTCACTTCCGCTTGCCGTCCTGGATTGACACCGTCCTCAATCTTAAGGTCTCTATTTATAAACTAGAGAAGGACGATACAACAACACAAATGAAATGGGAACTGCCATTGCTCTGATAAAAAAAAACAACAACAGAAAACCACCACGTTGTTCTCCAACTGTACAAGCTTGCCCTCGATTGCTGTAGATAATGGTACATCACAACGGAATAGATGTCGCCACTCAACCAAGATTGCCAGAGAAACAACGTTGTCAGCAACATTAAAAATGCCTACGACAATTGAGTGATTGCAAGAAAGTAACGATGTAACACTAAAGATCCACAGATTCATGCTCTACCTTTCTGTTAAGCAAAGAGGCTCTAGAAATTACAGCAGGTACAAGTCACAGGTCATTGTTTTACCAATACAGAAAGTATCCTAAACATTCATAAAAGCTAGCCTTAGCCCTAAAAAAGGTTTTTAGGCAAGCAAGGACTCTCCTCGTTGACCTGGATGAGTCCATTGTTTAGAGAGTGGACTGAAGCCACAAGTGGTAAATAATGGTGCTAGTGATGGAGGCCATCCACTGACATCAAAAGTTTGAGTCTGTTTAATGGCAAATATGGGAATGTGCAGTGGCCATGACCTCTTCATGTTTAGTTGAACTGTAGAGGTACGACTTACAGAATCCAGTGCCTCGCTGACAATTGGTCCTGCTTCTAATAACAATTCTGCAGTTGGCAGTAGTTTGGTGTGTGAACTGTCTGCAGCTGAAGTTAATGCCACAGCATTTGCAAACTCACATGCTACATGTGCCGATGACAATGACTGGCTGTTGTTTGGCAGAACCCCCAAGCTAATCCGAATATGCACACAAATGCATATATGTTTTGCCTTGTGTTGTTTGGCCCTTGCAATAATGGTCTTGCAATCGTTGGAGCAACCTCCAATGGAATCAGACTTCACCTGCACGTGACAGTATGCAATTGGCATATTTTATGTTAATGACCCCAGAACACAAAACACTGTGGGAGAAACTTGAACACCTAAGGCAAGATCTCCACGAAACTTCTTTTATCCTGTCATCAGATTGATACTCCTGCAACTTTGGAATTTAAAATTTGTTGTGCTCTACGTGTGTGGCACGTCAATTCATCACAGCAGTTACTGTTCAGCTTAGCTTCAGTGGTGCTTGCAAACAGTACTTGGGCTACTTTTGTCTATCCTTAATAACTAAACAGCGGTTGTCATGGTTGCTAAATGGCCCAAGCCCACTGACA
>NC_090881.1:6909417-6911917 GCF_036669935.1 Montipora foliosa
TAAAAGGAAGCTTCGCTCATTAGGAATTTCAGCAGAGCACTGCACAGCGTTTCTTCAAGACATATTTGGGTCTGATGTCAAGCAGGAAAAAGGGCTTATTGACTCAGACGGGTGCAAAGACTTTGATGCTAAGCTTGAAAGTTTGGAAAGCGTTTGGAATTCAAGAGAAAGGAAATCAAGGGGCACAGTGCTCTCCCATTCAAGCGAAGCAGAATTTCACAAGTACTTTATGGCAAACGTTGCAGAAGACATGAAGAAGAAGATGATTTCACCCGTCAGGAAACGTGCTGGCTTTGGGAAGTCGTTTTTCTACAACAATGGGGCAGAGTCCAAGCATCAGCGGATAAAGGCAAGGAAGAGACAGATGTATGGAGATCGAAAACTTGCTTGGACAGAAGTAGTTGACTTGCTGAAATCTATTTCCGAAGAAGAGGAAAGGAATTGCGAAAGAGCTATAGTGGATGAAGGTCCTTACAAGATAGGCCAGCCCTACAGTTCAAAGCTTCAAGTCACATTCTCGGTCTACATCAGCAAGTCTCACGCCCAAAAGGAGAAGATCAATAAGAGGGTGCACGAACTTACGCTGGAAGCAGCGTTACTACAGGAAAGCGTGCCAGTTCATCAAGCAAAGAAGAATTTGACTGAATGTGCGTACAAGAAAGTGCCAAAGTCAGTCGGTGGGAAACCAGGAGACGGGGAACGAAAGAGAAAACGTCTTCCACAAACCCAACGTTCAACTAGTGAGTACAGAGAGAGAATTGCAACACCACCGAAACCAACTCTCGACACAACCACGTTTAAAGTCAAATGGCTCAAGAACTCAAGGGTCTACAGATGTTACGGGTGTCGACAAAACATCCGTCCCAAACCCCAGAAAGGCGAAGCGGAAGTAGTTCCTCCACCACCTTGGGACTTTGTTCTTGCTCGACTAGAACTCAGGCCAATCCCTAACTGTGATGGGGAGTTGAGGATGTCAATCAAACCAGAGCCAGTGCATTATCACCCAAAGTTGTCATGCATTCGCAACGCCCACGGCAAAAAGTACTATCCGTCGGTAGAGGTAACGGAAGCTGACAAGGAGGCGATGGATGATGTCCATATTGAGCATTTACGTAACGAGTTTGGTATATGAAGATCTTTACGGTAGCCTGTTAATTACGTACATCGTGGCCACGGGGCCATAATTACTTTTAATGCCCAAAGTCAGCTGAGTTTGATTTGAAGTGCTTAAAAGAAAAATTATTAGTAATGCATTTTACGGTAAGCAGCTTTTGCATAGCTTTGCTGTGAAAGTCATCTATTGTTACGGTTTGGCGACGAAAGGTCAACCATTGTGAACGTGGTTCATATTGAAAGTTCCCGAACGCGAAGTGCTCGTGTAAATGGTTCATGGCTCATTCGTGAGTAATGCCTCGCTCTTGTGTTAGTTTTCATAGCAGTCGGGGAATTGCACGGGCACTCGAGCGAGCTCGGGAAAAACTTGCGCGTACGCAGTGTGAGTTCACGTCTTACATAAGTCGCAAACAAGCCGCGATACCATTTTCACGAGTGTCTTCGCGTCCTCCATAGGAGCCAAGCTCAAAACCCTCGTCTTACACAAGCCGCGACTTACGTTATCCGCGGCTCGTGTAAGACGTGAAATTGTGAAAATATACCATTTATACGGCAAGTTCGCATCTTAAATACCCCGCGGCTTGTGTAAGCCGTGGATTAATTATACAAATAGCCCTATAAGTTCCATTTTTTATAAAGTAAGCAGCTGTAACAACAGCTTGGACAGTTTGCTATCGGCCAGTGCAATAAGGCAATCACATTCAAAGTTGTAGTTACGTGCATGCGTGCGTGTTTCTGGCGCTTAATTGCCTGTAGGAGGCGCGGTGGCCTTAGATGTTTACATCTCCTTTGTCGGTATTTTAATAGTAATTTTTCCTTTCCTTCATAACTTGGCTATTCCTCTTTTCTCAGAAATTGTAATTTTATGATAAATTGGAAATAAGACTACGTGTCGTCCAATTCGGTCTGTAATAATACTCGTGAAGAACAAATCAGACTCGCGCTGTGCGGTAGTCTAAATTGGACTCCACTCAGTCCTATTACCAATAATTATTATGACCGTGGTAGAAAAACAATCTTCCAAAAGACAAGACATTTTCGCATAGTTTTCACTGCAAGTCATTTCTTGTTAAGGTTTGACGTCGAAACGTCAACAGTTGTGAACATGGTTTATATTGACAGTTCCGGATAATGTTAGTTATTGTTGAGATTATTTCCAGTTAATTTTAGGGCCAGGCGACGAATTGTTGATATTAATAGTTCCCGTTAATGTTAGTTACTTGTGATATAAATTCTAGTTGATTTATATTTTCGAATAATTGCTGCAGTTTCGCGCAAATTATGCAGTCAGAATTCAGGTGAAAAGTATACAGATGTACACAAGTTTTTAACATAGCCAATTAAGCATGCTATTGTGGTTGATTGTTAGGGCAATAAGCGAGAAATA
>NC_090881.1:6921917-6929417 GCF_036669935.1 Montipora foliosa
ACCGTACAGAGATTCTAAAAGCTGACGTTTCGAGCGTTAGCCCTTCGTCAGAGCGAATCGAGGGATTATGGGTTACGTGTGGTTTTTATAGTAGAGTAGGAGCTACGCTATTGGTGGTAACATGGCAACGTGAAAAATAGGAATATATTAGTTAAATGAAAAGCGTTCGTTAATACCGTGAGGATTAAGGGTGCCGATTTGAAAGATGAATGTTTGTTCCAGATTCTTGCGGCTTTCCGTCGTACCTAGATGTAGGGAAAGGCCGCAGATAGCCATGTGTTTTTTGGAGTGGTTAGGCAGATTAAAATGGCGAGCGACTGGCTTAGATGCATCCTTGTCATTCTTCTCAACATCCGAAGGTGTTCGCGGAATCGGTCACCTAGTCGTCTACCTGTCTCACTAATGTATAATTTATTGCATAACGTACAGGTTATGCAATAAATGACATTTGCGGAGGTACATGTGAAACGATCGGTGATCTTAACAGATCGCTTGGGTCCCAATATCTTGCTAGTGTTAACAATGAAAAGAGAAGTTTTGCATCGTGAGCGCGCGCATTTGAAAGTGCCGGGTTGCTCATTGGTTTTGAGCGCGCTTCTAACTAAAAAGTTGCCTACGTTTTTGTCGCGTTTGAATGAAATAAGTGCAGGTTGCGAAAAGATTCTACCAGTCTCGGGATCATTTTGGAGTAATTTAAAATTACTAAGAATGATGCTTTTGACTGCGTGATTATGAGGATGGAAAGTGAGGGTGAATGGAATTCTGTCATTCTTATCTTTCTGTGACGTTTGTAGTGACGACTGTCGATCAAATTGTTGGGCGCGATGATGGCCCGCTTTGACCACAGAGACAGGATGGCCACGTTTTTCGAAGAACTGGCACATCTCCTCTGATTTGCTGGAAAAATCGGAGTCATCACTACATAGACGTCGAAGTCTAAGAAATTGAGAATAAGGAATGGAGTTCTTGACATGTGATGGATGTGACAATGAATACAACAAATAACTGTGTGAATCAGTAGGTTTGTAGTGCACACTAGTACATAGCACGTTGCCTCTAATAGAAACTTTGATATCTAGGAAAGCCAATGAAGTTTCCGAAATTTCCCAGGTATATTTAAGAGCCGGATGAAAAGAGTTGACGGAGGTTATAAATTGATCGAGTTCTTCTCTGCTGGATGAAATAGCGCCGATGCAGTCGTCGATGTAGCGGCCATAGAGTTCAGGTTTGGGGCCGTTGTACTGATTTAAAAATTGGTGTTCAACATATCCTACAAAAAGATTGGCATAGCTAGGTCCCATTCTTGTGCCCATCGCTACACCATTAATTTGTTTGTAATAGTTGCCGGTGAATGAAAAACAGTTAAGCGTTAAAACTAGTTCGGCAAGGCGGAGGAGCGTTTCCGAGCTAGGTTCTTTGACAGTGCGTTGATCGAAAAAGTGTTTAAGTGCTTGAAGACCTTCGCTGTTAGGAATGACTGTGTATAGAGAAGTAATGTCCAAGGTGAAAATAAGTTTGTCTTGGCCGGAGAAATTGAAATCGCGGAAAATTTGTAGTGCGTGTGTACTGTCTTTAATGTATGATGGCAAAGATTTGACGATAGGCGTCATAATCCTGTCTAAGTAGCTAGAAATGAGTTCGGTGGGGCAACTACAGGCAGAAACGATAGGTCGACCTGGGTTGTTGGGTTTGTGAATTTTAGGCTAGAAGTAAATGCACGAAGTTCTAGGGGTGTTGATGATGAGATTAGTGGCAGTGTCCGGTAATTCTTGATTAACTATAAGATTTTGAATGGTGTCTGACAAGTTTTTGATTGTTGGAAGTGAGATCTTTAGGGATTTTGGCATAAAACGAGGTATCCGAAAGTTGCCGCAAAGCTTCTTTTTGGTAAAGGTCGGACCGCCAAACAACTACCGCGCCGCCTTTGTCGGCCGATTTGACAACTGTGTCGTTGCGTTTACTAAGATTTTTAAGCGCCGCCCACTCTTCCGAGGAAAGGTTGGAAAATTTAGTGTTGCGATTGAATTTAAGTTTGTGAATGTCGTGACGGCATTTTTTGGTGAAAAAATCTAAAGAGGCAAATTGTCCCTCTGGGGGAGTCCATTTGGATTTGCGAACTAGAAGTGTTTCAAAAATATCTTTATTAGAAGTGTCCGAATCATCCTCTTTGTCGTGAAAAAAGGCTTTTAACTGAACGTGGCGAAGGAATTTTTCAACATCTTGCTTAATAGAAAATTCGTTGGTGCGTTTGGTAATAGGGACAAAATTTAGGCCCTTACTGAGAACAGATTTCTCTGAGTCAGTAAGCGAAAGATTTTCTGGAATTGTAATAACGGTATTATGGCTATGCAATGTAGTGTCGTCGGTAATTTGCGGACCTATTAATTGTTGAAGTTTAAGAGTCTTGGTTTGGTGTAAATGGTCAAACAGTCCAGAATTAAGTTGTCGGATTTTAGCGCGAATCGATTGTACTAAAATTGCTGGACAGATTTTGGAAAGTTCGGAGCGGCAATGAAGAATTTGTTTGTCAAGTGCGATTCGTTTTTGGCACATAGCTCTAATTGTGATCCTCATAATATTACGTGAAAAAGAATTTTGCGCACATCAAATTTGGTGAAGATACTGATTTGAGTGAGAGAATGTAGACGCATGAAAGTTCGAGCGAAAACCTTTAGGAATGACTTTAGAATTGAGGCAACGGCCGATGAAGTTGATGTGCATTTACTTCTTGCCTAAAATTCACAAACCCAACAACCCAGGTCGACCTATCGTTTCTGCCTGTAGTTGCCCCACCGAACTCATTTCTAGCTACTTAGACAGGATTATGACGCCTATCGTCAAATCTTTGCCATCATACATTAAAGACAGTACACACGCACTACAAATTTTCCGCGATTTCAATTTCTCCGGCCAAGACAAACTTATTTTCACCTTGGACATTACATCTCTATACACAGTCATTCCTAACAGCGAAGGTCTTCAAGCACTTAAACACTTTTTCGATCAACGCACTGTCAAAGAACCTAGCTCGGAAACGCTCCTCCGCCTTGCCGAACTAGTTTTAACGCTTAACTGTTTTTCATTCACCGGCAACTATTACAAACAAATTAATGGTGTAGCGATGGGCACAAGAATGGGACCTAGCTATGCCAATCTTTTTGTAGGATATGTTGAACACCAATTTTTAAATCAGTACAACGGCCCCAAACCTGAACTCTATGGCCGCTACATCGACGACTGCATCGGCGCTATTTCATCCAGCAGAGAAGAACTCGATCAATTTATAACCTCCGTCAACTCTTTTCATCCGGCTCTTAAATATACCTGGGAAATTTCGGAAACTTCATTGGCTTTCCTAGATATCAAAGTTTCTATTAGAGGCAACGTGCTATGTACTAGTGTGCACTACAAACCTACTGATTCACACAGTTATTTGTTGTATTCATTGTCACATCCATCACATGTCAAGAACTCCATTCCTTATTCTCAATTTCTTAGACTTCGACGTCTATGTAGTGATGACTCCGATTTTTCCAGCAAATCAGAGGAGATGCGCCAGTTCTTCGAAAAACGTGGCTATCCTGTCTCTGTGGTCAAAGCGGGCCATCATCGCGCCCAACAATTTGATTGACAGTCGTCACTACAAACGTCACAGAAAGATAAGAATGACAGAATTCCATTCACCCTCACTTTCCATCCTCATAATCACGCACTCAAAAGCATCATTCTTAGTAATTTTAAATTACTCCAAAATGATCCCGAGACTGGTAGAATCTTTTCGCAACCTGCACTTATTTCATTCAAATGCGACAAAAACGTAGGCAACTTTTTAGTTAGAAGCGCGCTCAAAACCAACGAGCAACCTGGCACTTTCAAATGCGCGCGCTCATCATGCAAAACTTGTCTTTTCATTGTTAACACTAGCAAGATATCGGGACCGAAGCGATCTGTTAAGATCACCGATCGTTTCACATGTACCTCCGCAAATGTCATTTATTGCATAACCTGTACGTTATGCAATAAATTATACATTAGTGAGACAGGTAGACGACTAGGTGACCGATTCCGCGAACACCTTCGGATGTTGAGAAGAATGACAAGGATGCATCTAAGCCAGTCACTCGCCATTTTAATCTGCCTAACCACTCCAAAAAACACATGGCTATCTGCGGCCTTTCCCTACATCTAGGTACAACGGAAAGCCGCAAGAATCTGGAACAAAAATTCATCTTTCAAATCGGCACCCTTAATCCTCACGGTATTAACGAACGCTTTTCATTTAACTAATATATTCCTACTTTTCACGTTGCCATGTTACCACCAATAGCGTAGCTCCTACTCTACTATAAAAACTACACGTAACCCATAATCCCTCGATTCGCTCTGACGAAGGGCTAACGCTCGAAACGTCAGCTTTTAGAATCTCTGTACGGTGGTCAATTTACATAATCAACTCCGTTGATAAACCAAATTTTTGTATACTACTTCCCCACCGACGCAGCACCACAGTTTCTTTAGAAACTACCCCTTCATTCAAGTTTTCGAGGAAGCTGTCCCAAAGAATTTATCTGGAACAAAGTCATTAGAAGATGATGATGATGAAGGAAGGATGCTGAACTTAATTCTAGATCACACCTCATAGCTGAGCAACATAGAGACCCAGAGATCTCGCCATTATTCCAGAGGGCAGTTAATGAAAATGAAGTTTCACAGGATCCTGTTTGTTTCTTCACAAAAAACTAAGTTGATGAGAAAATGGAGACCACCGGATGTTTCAGCTGACGATGAGTGGGCTGTCAAGTACCAGATAGTTGTGCCGAACGTTTGCAGACCAGAAATTCTCAGCATGACACATGAAACCCCCTTGGCTGGTCACATGGGCGTCAACAAGACCCAGCAAAGAACTTTGAGTCATCTTTATTGGCCAAATTAAAGGAAAGATGTAGCTGATTTTTGCAGATCTTGTCACGCTTGTCAAGTGGTGGGGAAGCCAAATCAAACCATACCAAAGGCACCACTACAGCCAATCCCAGCAATCACGGAGCCCTTCAGCCATATTGTTGTTGATTGCGTTGGTCCATTACCAAAGACAAAATCTGGAAACCAATACCTGCTGACAATCATGTGTGCATCTACCAGGTTTCCCGAAGCAATATCCTTAAGAAATATCAAGACTAAGACCATTGTTAAAGCTTTAACCAAGTTCGTCTCCCTGTTTGGTCTTCCTACCTCAATCCAGTCAGACCAAGGTTCAAATTTTATGGCAGGCATATTTCAGCAAGTCATGAACGAACTGGGAATCAGAGAATGCACCTCCTCTGCTTATCACCCAGAAAGTCAAGGAGCTCAAGTCAAGGAGATGGCATCAGACGGTGAAGAACATGATGAGGATCTACTGCTTCGAGATGGAGAGAGATTGGGATGAAGGAATCCATTTGCTGTTATTTGCTGCTCGACAGTCGGTTCAGGAGTCTCTGGGCTTCAGCCCATTTGACCTTGTTTTTGGTCACACTTCTTACCTAGTGAAAGCCATTCTATTAATTTATTACAGTATGTTTTAGATTTCCGAACTAAGCTTAATAGAGCTAGTGAATTAGCTAGGGCTAATCTTAAGCTGTCTCAGAAGGCTATGAAAGAGAGCAAAGTTAGTAGAGGGGGACTAGTTAGCAAAGCTGGTGAACTTCAAAGAGCCAGCTTATTGTTTGTGTTTTTATGTTGAAAGTACTGTCACGTGACTACGACCCTGCACACAACCCCAAACAAACATGGCAGGGGTAGGGACTTCTAGTACTGATTTTTTGTTTGGAGACGATTTTGATGCTACATTTGAAGCTTTAGACGAAGAGAAGAGTTTGAGGACTATTTAGAAGCTGTTGTTGAGGAGGTGAGTGTATAAATATGTGCTTACTTCGCGGAATTATTATGATTTGTACTCGATTCTTCACACAAATTCAAGGACCGGTAGCTTATACACAAGCTAAAGTTTTACTTATTGCTTTCACAATTTCTGTCCCATTATTGTCAATTCACATTCCTGCAATAATTCTATAATTAATAGTGTGATTTTCAAAACAAGAAAGCTCTTATAGCGATGCTGAGGTATATATCTGTTGTTCCCTTGTAGGTTCAAAACGAAGGAGTTTCTTGTGAGTTCTGCACGAAGATTTCTAAAAGCAAGCAAGGCTTAAGAAGACACATAGCTGCCAGACACAAAGACCAGGAACAAGCTACCAAGACTAAAAAGAAGAAGGCGACAGCGTTAAAGTATGACGTGTTTGCCCAGCTTGTGAAAGACACGTAACAATATCAGACACTGTGAAGTTTTTAACAAGTCCCTGAAAGATGAAGTCAAAGATTACTGTCTTGAATGGACTGGGCTGAGACAGCCGATGGAATAGACGTGTTTTCTTAGCTCTCCGACATAAGCGAAGGAAGACAGATAATTACTCGCCTAATACTACAAGTTTTTACTTCCTAATTTACCTTATTTGAAACCTATGAAGATGCCACCAAAGTCAGGTGAAAAAAAGCGTTTGCGTGTGTCGAGTTCTGAAGAAGACAAATCATCCCACGTGCTTGTTGACGATGCCACTTTGAAAGATTTGCAAGCGAAATTAGATAAGCTAAATGTATTGGACCAAATCAACGAGCGCGTAATCAGAATTGAAAATGATATAAGCACAGTGAAGGGAAAGGTCGATCAATTAGAAGATGGATTGAACTACACAAACAGCGAACTAGCTGAAATGAAAGGAAAGCTGGAAGAGAAGGCAGAGAAAGACAAGCTTAAAGATCTTGAACGCAAAATGGAAGACCTTCGCAATAGGTCACGGAGGAATAATTTAGTATTCTACAACATTCCGGAGAAGGCCGAAGGTCAAGACTGTGCGGCTTTCATTAAAGAATTCATTAACACTCACATGGGCTTAGAGGCTTTATGCGGGGATGTAGAAATAGAAAGGGCTCATCGGACACCGACTAAAGTACCAGGCAATAACAGCAAGAAACCTAGACCAGTACATGTGGCATTCCTAAGATACACTGACAAGGTTAAGATTCTGTCCAATGCAGCCGCGAGGCTAAAAGACAATCCCTATCTAGGCAACTTAATTGGCGTTGGAGCCGACTTCGCAAAGAGACACAGGAGCATAGAAAGGCCCTTATCCCTTTCAAGAAGCATTTGCAAAACAAGCTTGGAAGAGAATGCAAAGCTATTTTGAAGTATTTGGATGAGAATGGGAAATCAAGAATTGTGCGTGATGAAGAATTAAAAAAGCTAAAAGGCGAAATGCAAGAAGAAGAAAGATAATGACAAAGGAGACTTGATTAACCGTCTTCCGTTGCGAGGGTTATATGAACTCCACAAGGCAAAAGCTCGAACTCTTGTTAAGAGGTAACTTGTTAATGTTTGTTGTGTGTTGTTATTTTTTGGCTTGCATAGGGAACGGTCTTCATGCTGGTTTGTTAGTTATTTATAACCCCTGTGGATAAATTATGTCT
>NC_090881.1:6936917-6941917 GCF_036669935.1 Montipora foliosa
GGTATTTACATGTTGGAGTGAATTAGGTAAATAACCTGTAAATAGTAATTGACATGGTCATGTTCTTGAAGTATAAATGGAGGAACATGTAAATAACATTTAGATTGTTTCAAATGAATTTACAGTATGTTAATCATGTAAATGGGTTTAAAATATCCTGTAAATAACATGTAAATTGTTACAATCCTGTAAATCGAATTTCCATGAAACTTTCATGCTTCAGTTGATCATGTAAATTAACTGTAAATAGTGACTGAAAATCATTCTTTCCGAAGTTCAAGGTGGAGAGCATGTAAATAACATGGAAGTGGAGTTTTCAAAAACCATGTTAATAAAATTTTCACGAGACTTTCTTCACTGATGTTCGAACAAGTAAATCATGTAAATTTGCCCGAGGTTTTTTCTCTCTTAGAGCGACAGAATAGCGAGTTGCGAGTCGCGAGTCGCTGCTCTTAATCTAAGAGAGAAAAAAAAACCTGTGGTATCCGTGGCATCCAGGGTAATATCTCACGATTTAGGTAACGACTGGAATTGATTTTATCCATCATGTTGTATTTCATCGACTATTTCATCAATCACACGTGTTGTGAATCGACGCAGAGAAAGTAATAGAATGGACTATGCCCCTTGTAATGACAATTGCAAGTTGAATTTCAATTATCATTTCAGAATGCAAAGACGAAAAGAATTGGTACAAACCACGACCAAAGAATCACCTCGACTGAATTGACAAACGGAGTTCTGAATGTCATGGCTTTTTCGTTTACTTTTGTTTCACGAGGTGATAATGAATACGAGACAGTGTAAAATGAAAACCAGCCTTTAGGCTCAGTGTCTACAAATTAATTTTTCTGTCACAGATAGATTAGAGTATTCACACGTTGCAAGCTCAAAAAACCAAACGCTGTCAGAGGCAGTGTGGGCTCGCTTAACTCTGTAACCGCGCCTCTATAATCACAGCGGGTTATTTTTGGCGCAAAAATCTGCTTTTTAATGGCCGTCGATCTCCGTCAGGATAACTCTCGCTAACATCGAGGAAATATGGCTCAATTGAAAACCAGTTCGATTATTCCGATGCCTTGTGCTTCTTTTGAGGTAAGGTAATTTGTTTTTTGTCGCATTATGTTGTGCTTTAAATGTTGTAACCGGCTCTTCTTTTACAGTAGACACTGAACTCTCCATAATTGTCTCTAATTGGAGCTGAAATTAGTCAGCATCTCAAGACAAAAAAAAAATGCACAAAGGCTAGTTGATCAAGATCGATTGTATCAAAACATGAAGCTTTATTTTATTCAGTAAGCCTGATTGCCATGTAAAGTGACCCTGGGTTTGCAATGCAGCAGTGAAAGTTAAGCTTCTATAAAATTGTAGAAGCCATAGTGGATTAAATGTCATAGATTAAATTTACAAAGTGGCTGTTCAGACGGGACTCGTACACCAACCTATATTTGCTATTCATATGGGAGTCTTGTAATTGTAATTATCGTTCAAGAGACTGCTTCTAAAATAATTGCTATATGTTGCTTGGTGTTATGCTAAGAATTTGAAGGTATTGACATCCAACAAGCTCAATGTTGGTCATGTGGAATTGAATTTTTAAGGCAGCCAGCAATTTGGCATCCAATATTTTGTACAAGGTTTACTCAAGCCAATAATTGACTAAAAAGGCAACATTTGATGGAATCATTAAATAATTTCCTCTCAAACATGGGCATTCACAGGATGCCTAGATGCCCATCTGCCTGTTAAAGCTTACTTGTCCTACATGTACAGTACACTCTTTGTTATCGGTAACCACTTTAAAATGAATAGTCAGTAATAAGCATTTAATGACTGGTCTCTTGGGAAACATTTAATTTTGTTTCCTGAGAATCTCAATGTTTCCCCGAGGTGCAGCCGAGGAAAACATTGAAATTTGAGGGAAACAAAATGAACTGTGTCCTGAGGGACCAGTCATTAAGTGATTTGTTACATAGCACAAAAAGAAAAACATGCAATGGCAACAGAAATGGCGGTCGTTGGTCAACATTTACAGTGCACTGTTACCCTCTGACATCATAGATTTTGCACTATTGTCCAGAGACTCAGACTCAGAGACCTTTGGCAGGAAACAGTTTTATTGTTAGATGTCATGTGACCTTGAAGTAACCTATGAGAGCGCACACTGTTGGGGGAAAAGTTCAGCTATATAACAATTGTTGTTTTTTTTTTCCAAGCAGTTGTCATGCCTTGCCCATGTAATAATTTTTTGTGTCAGGGGCAAGAGGATGATAATCAGATTGTGGAGTGTTTAAAATGTTCTTGTTTTTTAATCCTTTGGGTGTACATTGTTTATTGACAGAGAAAAGTAAATCCAAAATAATGCCTTGTTATTTTTCTATTTCCTTTTTTGCTTTGTTTTGGAAAGTGGAAAGGATCAGGAGGGCTAAAGGCCTGTCCTGGGACAACGGAAGAAGACAGCAGAGTTAATTTAGAACTCTGCAATACAATTTTGCTAGATGCAGACATAAAAATCCTCTATGGGGTTTATCAGGTGGAAGGTGCTGGCCAGGTTACTCTGTACAAAACAAAGGGCAGGAAGCACATAAGCAACATTATGTGTTCTTCAAGGAAGCCAAGTGCTTACCAACAGCAGGTGAAAAAACATTTCCCAGTTCAACCTCTCAGACCTGATATGAGTGTTATATATAACCAGAAACCCATAAGGGTTGAAACGTGTAACGGCCCCTTGAGTGCTGGGAAACAAGCTTCTGAATATTCAATTTGCTAAGTACCATATTTGGAACAACAAGAGCAAGGGGTTTCCAAATATGGTACTTAGCACTGAAACATTCAACCAATCAGTTCGCACTGAATATTCGGAAGCTGTGAACGCGCGTTACACGTTTCAGCCCTTATAGGTTTCTGATATAACCTCTTGAGAGTTTACATGTAGATAATGACAACTCTAATCTCAGTCTTATGATGAGCTCATGCACAGGCAACACATGTTTAGAGAAACTCAGTGTGGCGAAGTGGACGGTTGTAAATTTATCCTCTTGTGAATCAAGCACACATGTACATGTACACCCGTATGAATGTGCTGTACAAGCACTAGTGTAATACAATGTAGGACATGACATCTTTCTTGTGCTTGTGCATGATACATGCATTTTTTTAAATGTTGAACATTTAATTGGCACTTTCAGTATGGAGTAATGAGGTCTTTAATATTATTTTCATTTTATTATTTCTATTCCTATATATGTTTACACCAACATTCAAGGTACAGATGTAGCAGGGGTCTAGTATGTATTCCTTCAGTTTAGTGATGAAACTCTTTCTCTTTTTGTTCTGGGAATTTTTTTGTTAGTGCTCTAAGGACAGCTCAAGGAAAAGAGCATGCAAAGGAAAAGCAGAGGTCAGATAATAAAAATAATATCAGATTTTACCACACCTTGATTACATGTAAATTGTGTATGATTCCCAGTGCACTGGTGGCTCAGTTGGTTGAGCATTGGGCTCGAACCCCGGCCAGATCAACACTCTGGATCTTCAAATAACTGAGGAGAATATGTGATTGTGAAGGGGAACCTCGTGACCCGAACTTATTCAAGGTCAAACACCGTAAAATGCAATGATTTAGTCGCTTCACTCAGTGGCCGGCGATGTGTTTAAGATTACAGTCCTTTTAACCTTGTGTCCTCGTGGGTAGAATATACCTGAGGATTACAGTTACATGTAACTCACACTTTTAATTTTAACGTGTGTCCCAATAAGTAGGAGTCCTTGATTATAGTTTGGACTTCAACTTACATTGCCGTCATAAACCTTGTGAGTAACTTGTGTGAACAACACACTTCCCTGGCTGAAAACGGCTTGTTCAAGCTCAAATCCAAAAGAAGTTGTTTCAAAAACAGCTTGGGCACCATGATTACGTCTATCTTGACTCACTTACTTTTGACTTTAGGTTTTAGATAAGAATTCATCATCTCTGCAATGCCACTCAAAGACTGTTTTTAGGCTGTTTGTTGTGATGGGGGAAGGCTATCCGGTACTGGCATGTTCAGAGGTTAAAGCTGCATCTCCCCTTCCTGAAAATAATGCCCCATCTTTTCCAAACAGAGAATTTTCTGATTGTCAAAGAAATGCTGCCATGTACACTGTAATTAACAACTTACTAACCTCACTTGCTTGGGGCTGTACTGGAAAATATTGGCCCTTGGTTGTTTTGTTTGGATCGATCACTTGACCTCGGGCCAATATTCCCTAGTATGGCACTCCTGTTTTTTTAGTACTTACATGTAAGAGGTTAATAATGTATAAAGAGTAAGGACTTAACTGGCAAATCTAATGTTGTTTTCAAACTCCTTTACCATGAGGCAATTTATTTTTATTTTTAGGAACCAAATGGCAATGTACCAACTAAAGTTCAGAAAGTAGATTTGCAAACTGAGGTAACTGTTATTTTGCCTGTAAAGTACTGCTGTAATATAATTTACCACTATAGATCTCTTTTGGGACTCATTTTTATAAGGTTACAGGTTCATATTTTTTCCTGCTTGAATTTTTGTTATACACCAGTTCAATTTTGATTTTCCTTTGTTTCAGACTTAGAAAGGACATTGTTATAGCGTGAAGGTTACAGGTTCAAATTTTGTCCTGGTTGAATTTTTTTTTTTGAACACAATTTCAATTTTGATTTTCCTTTGTTTCAGATTATGATAAGGAATATTAATTAAACGAAGAAAAATCAAAACTGGATTGCTTTGAAAAATTTTAAACCACAACATCTACATGTACATGATTGTTGATGATAGTCAATGATAGTTGAAGCTCGCTTTTCTGTTGGACCACCAACTATTATACACTATCATCAACTATCATTCATTTTGAGCTTGTTCAAATTCTTCATGATAGTCGATGATATTTTTCCTCGTTTGACCACGCGTATGATAGTTCATGATAGTTTTTGGTCAGCTGTTTTCTCCAAACATCAGCGGGCTCATTTAAAATGGCCG
>NC_090881.1:6946917-6949417 GCF_036669935.1 Montipora foliosa
ACTACCAACAAAAAGTCTGGCTGGATCAGGCTTCCCATAGGCCTATGTAATATCCTCAACATATTTTCATTTTTTTGCAAGCAACTCTATTTTATTTAGGATTTCTTAAGTGAAACCAGCTCATATACCATTCCTATTTTAAAAGAGTTCAAACTTCATATATGATTGCGAAACTGCACCCGTATTCAAGCTTGCTGACTTAGGAAGTCTATACTCCAAAAAGCTTCAAGAGCTTGGAATTCCTAAGTCGTGCTTAAATATTACCACAACCAGACTTAAAGAGAGGCTTTTGGCAGCAATACCAGACTTAACTGCTCATACACAAGGGAAACATATTTTGCTGGTATTACATGATACTATCGGGGATGCCTTTCGAAAGGATTGCAAGCAGGACTTTGATTCTGAGCCATTACATCTGGCACGAGCAGCCAATATCAAATGAAGGGATATGTCTAGTATGCAACAGTCTTTCAAAGGAACATTCGAGATCGACTGTCAGAAGAAATCGGTACCACCATCAGTGCTCGCCCTTGTCAGTATGATTATGGAAGGTCCCAGCATCAAGAAAGATAACAAGGAAATAGAAGAAGAAGCCGCACTAACCATCGCACAGTTATTATCATTTAACTGCTGCAAGCAGGGAAGAGCAGGAAAAACTGTACACCATAAACGAGAAAGAGAATGTCCGTTACGGTGAATTAACGGTGAAACGAGAAAGAGAGCCCTTATAGATGTAATGCACAAGCTTGGGTTATGCATTGCCCTCCAAAACTACAAAGATATGTGTTCACTACAGCAGGCATCAACAATATTCATCATAACCCGAGCTCTACAATGACAAGCGACTCCTTTCATGGCACAGCCATATCGCTAGTTCAGCATCCTACGGCCACCAACAAAGGAACTGAATGTGGAACAAATGTGGTAGGTAGAACTGTTCAAAAAGTGAAAACTATCAGCGAGCTATCTCATGCATTTTGCAATGTCCCTCCTGCAGTCCTGCGAGTTAATGATCCCATTGTTCCAAAGCCTCCCAGTGGCCATATACATCTGGAAGACGGAATGATGACTCCAGCAGATGTGACAGAAGAAGAAGAGTTGCAGTGGCTTCGAAATGCAAAAGCAACTCTTGAGAAAGCTGATTTCATATCCTGGGCAGCATTCCATGCACGCCGTCAACCAACAACAGCTCATATTCCTGCAGTCATATCGCCTCTTCCTATGTTCTATGAGAACGCGCACTTGATCGCGATGATTCTTCACGCTATGAATATGATCAAAGCTGCAGTAAATCATGTCAACCCGAGCAAAATATCTGTTATTACACTAGATCAACCCCTTTTTGCACTTGGAAAATTCATCCAGTGGAACTGCCCTCAACTCATAGGGAGGAGAAGTTCGTTCTGGTGCTTGGTGGATTACACATAGCGATGGCAGCATTTAAGCTCCTTGGAGATTGGCTTGATGGAAGCGGCTGGACCAGCGCCCTTGTAGCAGCTGAAGTTGCAACTGGATGGAGTTGCTGCATCAAAGCCACCCACGTCACAAGAACTAGATGGGCGTACCAAGTTACTGCCACTTGTTTGTTCATCCTGCAGAGTAAGGCATATAGTGATTACCTTGAAACCCTCGAGAATGGTGAAGAACCACTACAGTTTACAGATAGGGTCGATAAAATGTCCAAAGATCGTCCACAGTTTCTGTACTGGAATCGAGTTCTCTTCCTGGAGTTATTTGTTTTGCAGTTGATTAGAGCAATAAGAGAAGGGAACTTTTTGTTGTATAAGAAGTCACTTGTCGTGCTTGTTCCGTGGATGTTCTCGCTAGGCCATATCAACTGCGCCAGGTGGATGAGTGTACATATACGTGATATGAGTTTACTAAGAGTTAACATCCACCAGGAGTTCACAAATGGATCTTTCGTTGTTCACAAGACTGAGGTTTTCTCTTCAATTGCTTTAGACCACGTGCACGAGCAAGTGAATGCACAGGTTAAAGGGGAAGGCAGAGTCGTTGGACTGACAGAAAATCCAGCAGCACTAAGAAGGTGGATGATCGCTGAGCCTGAAGTCGCAAGGATAATCCAGGAGTTCGAGGAAGCATCTCTCAAAGAGGTAAGTGAAAAAAAGCGCCACCATCATGAGCAAACTCTGGGCGTTCAGGCTGCCTTTAAGAAGGACGTGTTGTCACTTGTGTCAGCAATTGACGAAATGGGGAATCCGTTTCTGGACGACAGCACAGAAATTCTTGTCCTAGACTCAAAAGAAATCATGGATGAAACGGTAGTTAAAGCTGTGAGAGGGGGTGCTGTCCATTGGTCAGAATCATTACAAAGCTTTGTTAAAGACAGATTCCAGGAAAGAACAAAGCCAATAAGCGAAGCAATAAAGAAGACTAGGTTACCCCTGTTCAAACAACAACGAAGGATAAACAGCCCTTAGAAACGTTGCAGCCCTTAAAAACGACTGTGCTTTATTTTCCCGTCTTTACATAGCCTGCC
>NC_090881.1:6959417-6964417 GCF_036669935.1 Montipora foliosa
TCTTTCTCCACTGTGGGTGAGAAATCCACTCCCCACTTGCAATTCCAATGACAGAGTGCCAAGAAACAGTGTTTCTACCATGTCTCCCTTGTGTCTCCCTAACATACAGATTCTTGTGCCGGCTACTTTCAACAAAGAAAAATACATCAACTGTTCTTGGACAGTGGTCAAATACTTTGGACATGGCCAAACCAAGTATCATGCAAATGTTCTCCTTGAATAGACAGCATATCGCCGCACTCAATATAAACTGGAACAATGATGGTGTATGGCAGCTGTCTTGCTGGCCTCTGGTAGTCAACAACAGAATTTACACCATCATCACAGTTGTAGAGTATAACATTTCTCTTGACACAGTCAAGTGGGAATAACAATTGCTCAGAACCTGGTTCAGCCTTGACTTTAATAAATCCATTCCAGAAATCACTTGCTTGACTTCCGTCCTCTGTAGTAAGAGGAGGGTAACTTGGCCCAACTGTCAACAGTGTTGCACGTTCTGTTCCTTCACATCTGATAGACAAAAAGTTGCATATCAGTAAAACCGTCTCATGGCCATTGATGTCTGCTATGACATTCTCTCCTTTGTAGACAACTGATCCCTGATATCCTACGTCAGAAAGGAAGGCCTTACTTGAAACAAAGACAACTGCAGGCACCTCTCTCGCAGAAATATCCAGTGCGTCTGCAATTTTGACTCTCTCATTCAGTGACAGTGATTTGACCTTTGACATTGCACCCAGTAGAAATTGTCGTCAAGAGGTTCCTTTTCTGATTGCATGTGGGCGATTTCAGCTGAACTGGCAAATCCCTGAGAACACAAAACAGATTAGTGAAATTTGTAAAATTGATGTTTTGAAATGGCAACTTTATATAATCATCAACAAATGTCTTCTGCCAGTGGTTAAATGTATTACAGTCGGTTGTGCGATATTAAATTTTGAACTTCTACCGTGTACTGTTAATGAATTTTGGAATACCATGGATAGCTCTGCAACATTCTTAAGGGGGTTAAATTCAGTGCTACAAAATGCAAAAAAAATATATACAGCAATATATTCAAGCTATAAAATTTGACATACATTTGCAATGATGGCCAAGTATACATTAATTAAAAATGTTATCAAACAATTTTCTCTCCAAAAAGGTCAACAGACCTTAATTTTTATTCCAATGCATGGTTGGGAACATTAAGCTGGAAGCCAGGTTTCTTGTTAGTTACTAGCTACTATCTACATCTTTGTGTGTGCAATGTTTCCACTGACATTATATCAAATATCCACGATTTTTAAACATTCAAATGTCAGGGCACAGCTCTTTTTTGCTGAACTATGTGGTCCTCGGATAGGAAATGGGGTTACCACATTGCCGTTTCAAGGTGCTCTTCATGTTATCAAGTGTTTCTTCTGTTTAATACATTTTCTGTTCATAACCAATTTGAAATGCATTTGAAACAGTTTGAAATGAATTTGAAATGTGTTTCAAACACTACATTTAGATACTTTGTAAAGAATCCGCTTAAGCCCACCTTTTCCTATGGAGGGCCACATGTAAAAAAACATTTATTTTAATTTACCATTGCCAAGTCAACTTTTCCAGCCTTCCTCTGATCGGAAGCTTGCAGTAGTTTCAAAAATTCCCGCCTGGGCTCTGACTGAGCAAATGTTGCTTCAATCCCTTTGCAGTTATTTGACTTTTTAACGTATTGTTTTACAGCCCTCTCATATACTGCACACCAATAGCTGTCAGGGGAAGAAAAATTGATTATGTCTTCATGTATGTGAATCAAATTATGCACTGATATCGTGCACATGTGCAATCCCTGAATTTCTTCAATCTGAATGTTGAGCCGCCACGCTAACTTTCTGTGCAGTTCAATCAGGTTATCATCCCATGATGTTCGGCCACTATAAAAGTGGAGTTCTGTAAGTCTGGAAAGAAGTGATTGGATTTCCAATTCATGCCTGTCAGCTAGTTTGCCCATAAATATACAGTCAGCCATAGGAAAGGAAAACTTCTGCAGTCCTTCGGCTTTCCACTGTCCTACATGTACTCCTTTACATTGTGCAAGTGATCCAGGAATTCTTCCAGCTTTAAGCTCTTGTGTCCATGGGAAATTCTCAACTTGATCATCTAAGTATGATGGATCGAGGAGCTTCAGCTCTAGAATTCTCTCTAACTGATTTTTCACAACATTAAGGCAGACAGTGTGAAAAACATCAAATACCAGGTGCTTCAGGATGTCAAAACCATACAGTGGGTAAAGGTATTTATGTAGTATGCTCGTGCCAGTGAAGCCTTTGGTAGATGACATTGCTTTGCGAATGCTAACTCTTGTTTCACGGTCTATGTCAAACATGTCCTCAACAGAAGATTCAATAGATCTCTCTTCCCAAGGATATCTAAAGTGGTAACGGTTTTCTCCATAATACACATGCGTGTTTGTGTTATTCTCAAGTAGTTTAACAACCATTTTACATCT
The DNA here is from genome assembly GCF_036669935.1 of Montipora foliosa. Lineage (NCBI taxonomy): Eukaryota > Metazoa > Cnidaria > Anthozoa > Scleractinia > Acroporidae > Montipora > Montipora foliosa. The sequence goes on from NC_090881.1 coordinate 6,961,897, forward strand.
CCTGAATCCAGACTTTCCTTGGTTCAAGAACTTGCCACATTCGCACTGTCCCAGGTGATCTGCTGTCCAGCACAGAAGTAGCACACGTACTGTCTCCTCCTCACTAGTTTGATAGCCTTCTACCTCTATCTCCCTTGGATAGCTGAAAACCTTGAAACCATTAATAAACCCTTTAGATATGACCTGCAGTAATGGCTGTAAAAATGGGTCAAGAGCTTCAGGTACGTTGGGAACCTGATAGCAAGGAATAAAGCCAACCACATATACCTCTTCTACATGGTTCCTGTCAATTTTGGTCATGTTTGCAATGCTAACTTCTAGTGATCTACACCCTCTATAACTTGTCCCAAATGGTTGCCATCCATCCCAGTGTCCCACTAGGGCCAAATTCAAAGGAGATCCATTGGTGACTTTAATATGGTGTTCAAAGATTTCAAAGCAGTTTGGGCATTCTACATCTTTACTTTCATCTATGCCATTGGGAGAATTGATTAACTGATCGGATGAAACTGGTAATCCACAATGATGACAAAGTGATGGCAAAGTCCAAGTGCTCTTAGGGTCCCAGAACCACTGCAGTTCAATCCATCACTGGCCATCCCAGAATTCACATTTTTCTGGATAGCTGTTTTGGCAACCAAGCCAGTTATCACGTGCGTTCCAATGGGACAACATTTTTCTACACACATCAACACTTTTAAACCAATTCTTCACTTTTGTGCTGATGCCTAGGTAGTAGTATTTTAGATAGCCTTTTTTTCCACAGTAAATGCACAAGTCATCCTTATTCTCCAGGACGCTGTATTTTCCAGTGTAAACAAATTTCTTACTAGTTTTTCCATTTCTTGTTTGTTCCTTTTCATTTCGACAGATGCAAATAAACAGTAATTTGGCGTCTTCGTATCCCTCTTCTTTTAATAGATTCTGCACCGAGTTCCAGTTTCTTGGCCACAAGGTAAGCAAAATTTCACGATCTATATTTTCACTATTATGGCCGGCTAATAAAAGAGTTTTGCCATAATTTAAAATGTCCTCAAACTTTTGGCAAGACGATCCACTTTCCTTGCTGGATTCTCTCTCTCTGCAAGCTGGCACAGCGTTCATCTTCCTCTTCATCGCTACCATTATTGCTGTTGTCAAATTGCATACCTTCAATATCTTCATCAGTAGGGTTGAAACTACATCCAGGTAAAGGTTCGCGAAACTCATCCAATACGGACCGAGTTTTGGAAACAATTTGGTTTTCTTTCCAGTGCCCAAGTTCGGTACCTCTATCCACTGCTCGTCCATTGCAGCTTGAACAAGGGCAGTGAACATGACGGTATGACTTATCACTGCAGGAGCACGATGTGATGCTACTTCTTGTCCAAATCGGATGACTTTTTTCGCTACTTTCCATATAGTTTGCCGCCATATTGCTTTTTGTGATACATATATGCTGTCCTAATAACACAGTGGGCTCAGAATCACTGTGCATGGACCATTTTTCGGCAGGAACGCATAGCCAACCTTAGCCAATAAGTTACCGGCTTTCAAACACGGACCAATCATGAGTCAGCGTGTCTGGTTGTTTTGTTTGCGCACTTAGAAAATAGGCGCCATTTTCTAGAAGTTATTTTGTGGGCTGTTGACGCATATCGACAGGAGTTCTTGTTCAAAGATGAACGAGGAAATAAACGTGGAAGATAAAACACCAATAATTTCTGGTAAAATAAATCAAAAGTTATCACAGCTGTTCGACCAAGGCATCGCCAAAGCATTTGAAGGTAATTAAAGCTTATTTAAGTCTTCTCAAAAGATGTATGCCAATCCTGCGATCGTTTTGTAGGTTGAATGAGTTGTTAATTTCACTTTATCATCCATTATTTGATGACAGAAAAAGAAGTAAACTGTCCTTTAGCCATTGCCGATCTCTTACAAAGAGATGCCGACACCCCAATCTTCGTGAAGCTGGGGTTAACTTACGGGAAAGCCTTGCGATTCAAACAAGAGTTTGAAAAGCTGATTCCGTCATCTCCACGAGGAAAGAGAAGGAACGTTCTGACTACGCTATCACCAAGCAGTGCTAAGCCTTCGATGGGCAACATGACCACATTTTCGCCAGAGCTCAAGCGTTTATACCTTTCAAAGTGAGTGTGTTGTTTTGTTCTCAGATTACCTTGATTTATTGGCAAGTGGAAGTGTTAGAGAAGTTATTTTTGTAATCCAATGGTGGCCGTTTTGCTAAGTTTTAGTTTCGATGGCCTGGCATGTAAGCTCGTACAGTTTGACTTCTAGCTGTTAGGCCAGGCCAGGGGTTTTGTTGGGTGTTTTTTATCAAGGTTTTCGGTAATTCTATTTACCAAAAATACGGGTGACCATAACATGGATGCCCCATATCAAAGATTGCTGTAAACTAGCGTGATACTGATCAGATTGGCATACATGGACGGGTGTGCATACCTACGTACAGACCTGTCGATGATGCCATAGCTATAAAACCAAAATTTACTCGCCTCGGTGGGTTTCCACGTTTTCTAAT
>NC_090881.1:6969417-6976917 GCF_036669935.1 Montipora foliosa
TTAAGATTTCCCTGAGAAGTACTTTCTTCCCAAATTATTCAAGATTAACAATAGGGAATATATCTGTTTACAAAAATTGCTTTTGTTATTCAAATTTGCCAACCACAGGAACAAAAGACCCTTTGTTTCGACAGCCAATGAGGCTTTGGTTGGCACATTTAGGACAATAGGTGGCGATATCTTCCCTATATCGCACCCCAAACACAAGGCTAAAAATAGCTCATGTTCAAAGAAATCAAAGTCATGCAACACCATTACACTGAAAATAACATGATACCATTCTTCTTACAACATTAAATTTGTTTAAAAACCACAAACAGCCCTTTCAGTCATTAAAAATGCTTAGCGTGATATTTGTCTTGATGTAGTAGCTTTCAGGTAGTTACCTGTGTTTGTGCTCAACAGTGGAACCCCATGATGCAATTTTGCGCTCAGTACTGGAATTTTGTTTCTCAGTCGGAAGAACACAGTGTTAGATATCCACCTTTGTTCGAAAAAAGATATCTTTAGCGTGTTTAAATAAGAATGTCATTTTGCAGTTTTGCTTCCCTTGTCGGTGGAGCTTGTGGTCCAAGTGCTGAAAATCCAAATGATTTCCAATTTGTGGACTTGAAAAATTGTAATCGGGAGGTGAAAGGGCACCTGAAGTTTTGTAAAATCGTAGCCAACACTGAGAGTACCGACAGCGAGAGAAAGTTGCTACTTGCCCGTGCAGGTAAGTGATAGTACTACTACAGCTTTCCTCGATTGTACTCAGTGGTTTCGCGTTTTTTCATCGTGCAATACATAAACCTCTCCTTGCCAAATCGTAAACGTTTCGGCAGGTACAAAACACAGGTCACAGGTCACAGGTCATTGTTTTACCAATACAGAGAGAATCTTAAACATTCATTAAAGCTAACCTTTGAACTAATTAGGCCTAAGCAAAAGATCTTAGGCCTAATTTTAGTATTGGTAAACAATTAGGGTTGTTTACCTGTGTTTTGTACCTGCATCAGGTGTTTTCGTCGCACAAGAGTGCCAGCTTCACATGACTGTATGCCCCAAGCACAGAAACAGCTACGGTATTCGCTGGAGAACTGGCAAGACAAGATGCGCTGTGCCAACAGAAGTTGCGAGCCACAAATCAGCGACAAACGTGGGAGATCGCGGGATAGATGGCCAACTGTCTTGCTTCATCTTCTTCACCTCCGCCGTCTTTCAACCACGGGTCCAACGTTTTCTTCAGATAAAAAAAAAAAATAGTGTTCTGCAGAAAATTTGTAAGGCCCGCTTATTTTGTAATTCTTTCATCCAGCCATTTGCAGGAGATGCAGAGAACATCTTGGGAAAATGATAGCCTCGACAAAGGATTCTCAGAAAGAACAATCAAAGCAAGACGCCACTCCCTTGCAAATGGTTACATTTAACTATCCTCATGCTGTAGCTGAACCGCCGATGTCACCGCCACAGTCACCAATGGTAATTATGTTTTATCAGTTGTTAATTCAATGGCCTTAAACTTACATGAGCATAATCCTTTTTTATTTATGATCAGGAAAAAGAGGTAAGCAGTACCGAGAGTATAGCTGAGCATATCAAACGCCTTTCAATTGACGACACTTACGTGTTTGGCTCCTCCAAGGCAACAAGTGGAGATTCCTCTCTTAGTGGAGAAGTGGTTGCCAATTTCAATAAGCCACTGGGACTACTAAATAGTCTTGAAGAGTGCAATGTTAAAAAAATTGAGACTCCACAGCTGCAGTGGGACAAGTGCGCTGAGAGAACACAGAGAAATTACATCCAGCACACCAGAGATATCCTTGTTGCTGTGTTAAAGGTGGTGTCACCAGATAATGCAGGATGCCTTTGGACGGCTCTTCAGGGATCAAGGGCTGTTGGTGACAAGCTAGGTGTGGAAGGAATACTACTTCCATCACAGCGTGTTTATCTTGAGGCCATAGCTGAAACGTACAAGAATACGACCAGCTGGGACACGCGACGTCAAATTTTATCCATTATGACTGGTATTGCACATTTGGCCGACATCGGCGAGTATATCCCTGGCCTGTCACAGTACCGTTAGGAGCACCCGTACCAAGCCAGCAAACAGGAAGGCTTAGGATAGACATATTGTACAAGACCTGCCTTTTGGACAAAAATGTCTGCGCCTGTCAAACGGCAACATGCTGGAAGTGCCCAATGTTATTCGATCACTAATACCAGACCGAATAACTACCCAATATGAGCAGTTTTGCAAAGAAGTGGGTTTTATTCCCTTCAGCAAAAGAACAATGCTTCGAATATTGTCTGCGTGTAGTGCGACGGTTAGAAAAAGCCTTCAGGGTTTGGATTACTTTGCGGCTGATGGTGCTTCGGCCTTTGATGACTTGACAGCTCTCCTTAATCAATATTCCCACTTGGCACCGATTGATTCTTTAGAAAGATGGCAGGAAGCACTGAAGAATGTCAAACTTTACCTAAAGGGAGACTTCAAGGTAACATTTAATATAGAAAGACAATACAGATGATCGTCGAATCCGCCCCCGTCCCCCCCCCCCCTTTCGTGGGAGAAGGGGCTATATATATGACGGGGGGTGCTTCTCGTCACACAGATAACTTTTACATTTTTGAATTATTGGTACCTCTTAAGGGTGACAATGAATTTGTGGCACAAAACGAGGTTTTTGTAGGGGAGTACACCCCCTGTGTTCATCTTCTCTGTCTCAGTTGCGCAATCATCTTCCACGGTAATAAATTAAAGTCAAGGAAAGATCTGACTGACTACGTGTAGTCTTGCCACTTGAGTAAATTCGCTTATTGGTGCTGAGCAATAGAATTCATTGACTTTGTTTAACGAGCCTGGCACAGAACCGTACAAATATTGACAGTCCTGCGAACGCGCTATTCCAAACATGATTGAACTTATGTAAATCTGTAAGACGAAACTAAGACTAAAGTACTCAGTCAATCCCAGGAAAAAAGCCTCCTAAAGCAAAACAATAACTAACAACAAACTCAACCCGTATTATCACGGGAATAGAACCAAGAAAAACAAATAATATGTCATTTTAAAACACCTTTAACGCTTTAACGCTATCGCAACAAACGCTATTGCAAGAAATGACATTACAGTAGGAGAGATTAGAGTAGGGGACGTAGTCCCTGGTGTTGTGGTCTAACCTAAGCTGGACGGGGGCATCTTTCACTTCCATAAAAATTAATTGTAAACTGCGTAACAAGCAGTCTGGCTAAAGTCCCCCACAAAAGTATTGTAAAATTAGTCCTGGAAAGCCCCGTGGGGAGAGACTAATAGCAAATCATTGTATCATTGTATGTATAGATTGTAATTGCTTCCCTCACTGTAGTTTTAATTGAAGTGTGTGCTGTATCATTTCAAGCCTTAGCTTTTTTTTTTTTTTAATTCACAGGTGCACGTTTCGGATGCATCTCCAATTGGTGATCACTGTATGACATATGCACTGAGTGACCCACATGACAGCTCTTTTCGACAGAAATGCCCACATGTTCACCACGATCACTGTGCAGAATGTGTCAGTTTAAGCACTCTGTTGGACCAAATTAACAGATTCGTTGAGCAAGCTTCATTTCAATCAAAAGATGACCGTGACGAAGCCACCCATGTGGCAAAACACAGCAAAGAGGCAATAGAAAGCTGGAAAGCTCATCAACTCCGATCAGTAAGGCAAGACCAGTCTCGATTACAGATTCTTGAGAAACTTGATAGCGAATCAGTATACGTAACCCAGGACTGGGCAATGAAATTTCTTCCGAGAAAGTATCGCGAATCCCAGTCTGACTGGTTTGGAAAACGGGGTATTTCATGGCACATATCTGTAGCTGTTTGCTGCCACAACGAGCAATTGGAGTCTCAAGGTTTTATTCACATAATCCAGAATTGCACCCAGGGAAGCTCGGCTGTTGTCCCAATCATGACACATGTTCTGAAAACTTTGAAAACGAAACACCCAGAGGTGAAAAGAGCTTTCTTTCGACAAGACAACACCGGCTGTTATCACAGCACTGCCACCATCTTGTCAGTACCGGTAGTAGAAAGAGAATCAGGGGTACAAGTGATCGGGGTTGGTTTCTCAGATCCACAAGGTGGGAAGGGACCTGCTGATCTCATGGCTGCGACTGTCAAAGGCCATATTTCAAGGTTCGTCAACGAGGGGAACAATGTTACTAATGCAAAAGAAATGGAGAAAGCGATTCTCTCTCATGGGGGCCTTCCTGGTATTCGAGTGGCTGTGATAGAACGCCTAGGCGAAACGGAAACCCTCGGGCTGCAGCAGAAGATTGCTGGAATCAGTAAACTGAACAACTTCAGTTTTTCTGCTGGGAGAGTGAAGGTCTGGAAAGCCGTTGATATTGGTCCTGGAAAGAATATTTGTGTGGAAGGAACAAATGGTGACTATGGTAAATATTCACTAGTTTGAAGTTAGTAATAACATATTCAGTTGAGGTCTCTTGCGTTAAACCTTTTGTTTTCAGTAGAAACGTGCAAGGCACGAGCGTGTAATCCTTTTAACTGTTATGAGAAATCACTTGGTTATTTTTATAGTATCCTCTTCTGTAGATTTTTCGTAATGAATAACATTCTCAGACTATTGTTATTATCATTTTTGTTTTCTCCCAAAATCCCAGTGCCGAGCAATTTCAACCTTTTTCTCTCCTGGAGATTTTAAAGAGTTAGCCCCACAAGATAGCCGAAAGAAAGAGCCTAATGTGAAGACAACTGAAGATCGAGGAGACGGGGACCAAAGTGTAGATCAAAACCAACAGCAATTATTCATGTGTCCCAAGGAGGGTTGCACTCGCGGATTCCAAAGGCACTCCGCACTAGAAAAGCACGTTATGTTTGGAAAATGTACTCAGACAATTGAAAGGGAAACACTGCTGGATAGAGCGAAGTTAAAATACGCTGAAAGACTCTGTCAAGGCGAAACTTCTATGCCAAAATTACCATCGACTAGTTCCACTGAGGGTGAGGCAGATGTTGTTGCGAAAGAAATGCGGAGAGTGCGAGGATCCAATGGAGAGCCGCTATTCAGGGTGTCCGAATTTCTGACAGCTCAACAAGTGGCTTCTTTTTTCTCTCGGATGGCCGCCAAGATAAAACAGCAATCTTACAAGGGGTCGGATGCTCCGACTGTGCCAGAGCCAGAGCCAGATATTATTGCCATGCAGGACGAACATAACTTTTCTGCAGCTAGAGAAGCGGTGATGGATGCATTGAATGTGCAGCACCCCATAAGCCACGACCAGTACGATATTTGTTTAATGGTAAAGGAGAACACACTTGGAAAACTAAAGCTTGGTGTGCTGAAATATCTGTGCGAGAACTTGAATATTCCAAAGCCACCTGACCAGAGGAGAAAGGCTCCCTACATTTCTAGTTTGCAAGAACTTGTAAAAAGCTGCTCTTGCAGTAAAGTGTGATCACGAGTTTCGGCATCAACGAGGCATTCAACTTTGCGAAAAACAAGCCTTTTCATTGATATTAGTCGGCAGTCATCTCCTATGGCCTCCACGTTAACTTTCCTTTTTCTGCGCATTTTCGTTTTTCTTAGATAAATAAACGTTACCTCATAGAGTTTTATTGACAAGCTTCAGATTTTACATATATTACATCACTTGCCTCTCTGTCTCTTAAACAGTATTACCGTGTCAAAAGTCAATGCATTCAAGTGACCTATCCTATGATAGGTTTTATAATCTTTGATCAATTAGTGGTGATCAACCATGAAGAAATTATGCTGGTCACTCACACACGGTGCTTAAAAGATTCAAAGGATTGATTGAGGTCTGATGCATTATTGTATTTCAAAACTTTGCTTCGAAATTCTTAGGAAGTGATCAAAACGGTTGATTAAAAGGCATGTTTCGAATCCTGGAAAGATATTTACGTGACACCAGTCACGCAATCAGTAGCGTCGCTTGTCAATCATACGAATGAATGCGTCGAATGATGTGAAAACTAAACAACGTTGAAAAAAAGGATAGATTACAACATAAAACTCGTCTCTGAGTGTTTCTTGTAAATGCCAGCCTCCAAGTTGCACTCCTCTAACCAGATAGTTCTTCAGAGTTTCCCATGAAGAAAATTGCATCATGCAAATTATTCCAACGTAGTGAACGCCAATGTTTGTTTTCTGTCGCCGCAAGCCTGAATTGCCCAGAATTTTTATTTCATATTTTGGAAGTACTAAGGTCAAACTTTCCCACGCCGTGTATTTCCATTTGAAATCAGACATACCAAGATAAGTTTAAAGCTGATGAAGTTGCTCAATTTATTGTTGTTTTCCAAAGCACGCACAATAGCATTTTTCAAAAAGCCGGGGAAACATCTAAACTATAAAAGAAAGTAAAACTTTTCCCACTGGTAGAAAGACGAAGAGCTATGCTCTCATTCAAAATCGATTTCGTTTTTTGGCGATGCAAATTGTTTGAATGCAAGCTGAAAGAAAGTGATCAATTTTCGACCATTATTCTTGCATAATTAATGAGGCAAATCGCAAATTCTCCTTTTCCCCAAATTTCTCGAAAAATTAGATTTCCTGAAACTTTAAATTACATTTTCGAAACTAGTGCCCCAAAAGCCGTCTCTAGGCAAAGTATCAGGATTTTTGAATTTTCAAGCCTTGCCAGTGATTCTCGATATTTACAGTCGGGGCCTCTTAATTAAGATTAGTACCTGAACTGTGTGTAGGTAGTATACATCAACGTGTGATTGCTTTATGTGGAACCACCTTGCAAAATGGGATTTCAAGGCCAAATGCTTTGTGCAGATCCACCTTGGAAGTTTGGATATTGAAGCCAAATTACCACATAACCCAGTGTCTCCATTTAACCCTTCAATTGACCTCTTCTTTCTTCTGACCAGGTTCACGAAAGGGATGGTGTGCAGGTTAGTGTTGTGGGATGATAATTTGTGCTTCAAATAAATTTCCTGTTTTAATCTCAACAGCTCAAGGTAAACTGTTCAAAATGAAGAGTAGTATCTGAACTGTGTGTAGGCAGTAACATCAATGTGTGGATCCACCAAGCAAATTTCGATTTCAAAGCCAAATTATCGCATACCCCAGTGTTTCCTGTTAACCCTTCAGTTGAGCTTTTCTTTCTTTTGGCCAGGTTCAGGCTATTGATGATGGAGAGGAAGCAAAGGTTTATTGAGTACTATAGACTGGTTTTTTTCCCTATAAGTTAAAGGCCCTGTTTTACCCATTCGGCATTGCGGCCGTTTGTTATTGTTTTCAAATGACGAAATGATTTCTGATTGGCTGTTTGCTTACCATGGGTTTCCTGTGTTTCTTGTCGATTCGAAGCTCGTCTCTCTCTCCTTCTTTGGCTAAGAACATGTATTCAAATGTTTGCTGGATACGTGGTTTATGGACAGCTTTCCAGAAGACGCTGCAAACACACCTGTAAATTTTTACGGGTCATCACTGGCCTCGAACAAAGAGGACAACGAGGAAGAATTATTACACGTAACTACAG
>NC_090881.1:6984417-6994417 GCF_036669935.1 Montipora foliosa
ACTTTCCTTGATGGCTCTTCATTTGGTGCTGCTTCATTGGGTATACCACAATCTTGGGGAGCTTGTAGATCATCATCTATAACAATAGCTTCCTCCTCAGCAGGTAGTGGATGTAAGGTTGGTAGGGACATTTGTGACACGCTGACCACATCTTCCACTATGGTAATTGTACGCTTATCATCCACAACACTTATCTCCATATCTTCACAAAGCAACTTGGTGTCATCATCATTCTAGAGGTCCAATTTATGACTATAAGCAAATGAAGAAAAAATCGAATTGTGTAACTTGTATGTGCAAACCCTTTCTTACATCTACATTCTCAAACTCATTAATAATTCATTAAGTTAAAACAAAGAACTGTGAAGGAGTTTTGGATACCCGGTTTTAATTAGCATAGAGTTTAACAATTTTATTTCTCCGTTTGCTCCTTAGTTTGGGTTTCGATTGAAAAGACATATCAAACACTTGAGACAGTGATTTATCGACTATCCAAACACCTCCAATTTCATCAGAACTACTTGGTGTTTGGATATCCATTTGCTCTTAATTACTTAATTACCAGAATAAGAACTACAATTTTCTACAATGCAATTAATCCTCATCGTGCTACTTTTGAAAGCAGCACCTCCTAATGAATAGAAAACAAACAACAAAAAAATAATGGTGCATGTACTCACCCCTGTATTTCACCATTAACCCTTAAAGCAAAATGATCATCGTCAAGGTCATCGCTATCATCAGAATCGGTGTCAATGCATCTCAGCTGGTCAATAACAGAATGCATCCTACCAAAGAAAATAAAAATGGACATGAACATTGATCAAGTCACAATTTTGTGCAAAACAACATCAACAACAAAAGAGTTTACTTGTACATACATACATACATACATACATTTTTATTAATCCTAGAAGTCGTATGACTATACAGGATGCTATAACAGTCAGTGACGAAATAGAAAAGGGGGCAAAGAAAAATAAATAAAATAAATAAATAATTACCTAAATTAAATTATTTACAACATATAAATCACATTTTGTGCATCAATCATATTTTGTATATCAAATCAATACAAGCATTTTGCAATATGCATTTGAAAGAACATAGGTAACAGGGCACCGAAGCCAACTTTGTGCCATCAAGCAAATTTGCATCAATCATATTTTTTATCAGTTAGAGCAGACTTGTAAAGTATCTAGTGATATGCCAATCACCCTGCTAGCAGAGCCTTTCTTTTGCTGGCTGGAGTTTGGCATTCTCGAGAAAAACTCTGCATGAATCGAGTAAGACCTTTTATGAGTATGTGCAGCATGTTGCCAGGATACAGTTCCAAACCCAAGCCTAATATGGCAGATCTCACCGTCATCTTTTTTTTTTTTTTTTTTGTATTTTATTATTGTTTTTTAACATTTCCATATTGGAGTTACAGCACTTACAAAAACGAAGAAATTACAGCAATCACAAAAAAATATATGTATATACAGATTTGAGCTAACAAGTGGATGCTAACAACCGCCCCCCACCCCCCAAAAGTTCCCCCTACATGATGCAGAAACACACACACACACACACATACAAACACACCCACAATAGCGCTGTGTTAGAATATCGAAAAAGATATAAAAGCACGTTTCAATCTTCAACATCTTCAAAACCACTCTTACTCCATTTGATAGAGTGAGCTTGCCAATTATTGTTCCATTTAGCAATTTTGCTCTCTAATTGGTAGACAAACTTAATTCTTTGCAGCAGAACGTAGAAAAGTGGTTTCAAATTGTTGGACCTACAATAATAAATGTACTGTTTTGCGATGAGGATAATATGATTTAATAAGAGGAAGCAATCTTTCCTTTGCCAGTCACCAAAAATTATATTTGCAGCAGATAGTGATTCAACTTTAATTTGTCTTCCACTACACCAAGCTATGAGTTCTTTCCACAGCAATGTAGTAAAATGGCAAGTCACAAAAAGATGTTCCAGGGATTCGTCCAACATACCACAAAAGGTGCACAATGAGGAGTCTATTTTGCCAATTTTTTTCAAAAACGTATTTGTCACTAAATACCTATTTAGAATTTTATATTGAAATTCTCGTGACTTTGTGTCTAAAGCGACTAGAAAGGGCAAACTATGAAAAAACCGTCATCTTGGTTTTTCACAGTACAGCAGGCTCAATTATAACCATCAGTTTTGACACTAAACGGATGCTCGCACTGGAGAAACCAGTTTGACGAGAGAAAACATGATTGAGTAGTGCAGAAGTTCGGGCGGCTGCCGTGGCTTCAAAGAGTTGACACGATTCAGCCTCCTTTCCTCCTTCCCAGTACCAGTTTGTGAAATGCTGATCTCCACTAAACAAACCAAAGCTGTCAGTGCTACTTGTGGAGTTGTCAGAACCAACTGAGGCAGCATCATCGGCATCATCAGAATTGTCACCATTACCACCATCCAAAACAGAAAAGGGATTTCCACCAACTATGCCAAAGGAGATGTTTGCTTTCTGCAATTGAACACTCTGCATGGGTATACTTTCACCAATAAAGGTCACACCTGTTACATCAACATTCCTGAGGAGAAGACAAAATTGGTTACTGTGTACTATTCATGAGAATATTGCAACTGTTTCTTTGGAAATAATGAACACGCCAGTAGCAACCATGCTTAGAACGTTACATATTTTTATAGCTTATAAAATTAATGCATCCAAAAAAATGAGCAGTAAATCTAGTTTTCTTCAGTCAATATTTTCACAAGCACATTTATACGGAAAAGAGGTTTAGCCAAAAAGAAGCGTAAAAAGAGACAGACTCACGAGTTTGAGGGGCTTGCAGAATCATAAAAAATGCTGCAGATGAGGCATCACGCGAACAGGGGTCGAAGTTAAAGGTTCAATAGAACCTGCAAAAGACAGAGACAGCAAGACTATTTCAACATGTTCTACTGAAATGTAATAAATCGCGTTGAAAAAGCAAATAAAATGGCTGCTAGGACAACTATATCAGGACAATAACGAAAAAAAAAAAAATCATAAGACTCAGTTCCACAAGTTGTGTATATATGCTTACCAAGATCGTATGAAGTCGAAGTTAACTCGTCCCTACCGGGAGAAGGGTCTCTGTCAGCTCTAAAGCAAGATGTAAACACAAATTCACATACGTTACCGCTTCATTTGGAGCAATACAAGCTTAGATTCCATCGCCCACACAACAACGCTTACTTTTGTATGCGGTTGAAATAGTAAGCTTATGTAAAACAAGCTCACCTTCGATGTAGAAGATATTCTGCAAATTCGCTATCCGTGAACTTCCCCAGACTGTCTTCCCTCTCTCACCAAAGATTAAATACGGATTGGTGAAGACGAACATACTTAGCGGTACCCGGCAAACGGGGCCTTCCAACTCGTGCAGTTCTCTCCTTATCGGCCATTACCGATCTCTGTAATAGCACAGCTACAAGCTCACACGAAATGATCGACCTGAACACCTTATTAAAATCCTTATCCGAAATATCGGTGAAAAGCAAGAATATACTAACAAAGAAGCCTATTTACATTAATTGCAGAGGCTGAAATAGAAAAATAACCATGGATTGAGATGGATTTTGAAGTGATTCGCTTCACTGATAATTTTCGACTACATAAAATTCGTTTGAGAAGTGAGCGACCCGCAATGCATTACAGGTGATACTGGGCCTTTAATACTTTGTGTTAGTTTGAAAAGCTCAAAGCTAATAAAATCAATTGTTGTTGATCGGTTTCTGTAGATCCGGCTTGCAAAACAAAATAGGTTGTTGCCCTGTAAATCGGATGGGTTCTTGATTAGAGCGTGTTGGGGAGACCAGATGTTTGAAAGACACTTCAGCAAGCAGGTGCTGTATCAGGTATGGTTTGCCACTGATTTTCACTAATGCTATCAGTCTTTCCTATAGGAATGTTCACTGAATCTTATTTGATCTCCTAAATCATTATGCAGCTGTAAATGTCCTTGTTGCAAATTTCCTTGGGCACCTCATCTGCTAACCTTGCCTGTAATTTACAATTGGAGTATAAATTATATAGCTTTTAAGAACAAAGTTAACGTTGGCCAAAAGAATTCCAACCACTGTAAAGTTTCTCACTAAACCTTCATTCTCCTCAACCCATTGAACTATGACTGTAACTCTGTTCTATTAATTGAATGCATTTTGCATATTATCCAAATTTATTTGACAGGAAGTCTATGATTGGATAGGGAGTATGGCAGCTTTGCCATTGTATTTCTCCCTGTACCACCCTCTGGGTAAAACACCTATAAAACATGATGAGGCAATTAGGGGGAGTGAACGACTGAACTTGCATGAATTTGTAAGTGAAATCTGACAGTGAATAATGGGAATCTTTCCATTAGTGATAACCATGTAATCAGCAAGCTACAGAACATTTTTGGTTGGATTGAAACTAGAAAATGCTGCTAAAGGGGCACAGGTTACCCACTTGTCCGGCTCTCTCTCAAAACAAGACTATTAATTAAAGCTTTCATTGTAAAACGTTTTTATTGGAATTAATTGAAGATGTGCATTAGTTTGATAAAATGGTGTTGATAATCATGCATGCTCGTACATGTACAACTATTTTTAGGTGGAATACAATATTTTGGCATTGAATTATTTTTTTGTGAATAACACAAATTATGATATTAACTTTTATTGTAGACAAAGAATGAAGCAGAGACAGTATTTAACCAAACTGTAAGTGACGTATTCTGTATCTCCATTGTTACATACAAAATGATCAACCCATTCTGGAAAGGATTATTGTAGCACCATATGCATGTATTAGAAAGATTGTCAAGTCCTTGTATGTCTATATCTGCTTATTTGACCTGCAACAACCATATCTTTTACACATTTTTTTGGCAACAAAGTTTAGTTAAACAGGAAGGTCTCTCGCAAGAAATCTCAATACCTTAACAGGTTTGGTTTCTTTGAGAGTGACGTAGCTGTTCTGTTTTGCTCTTAAAGAAGTGGGGAAACTAGGTACTGACTGCCGTTAGATTCCCCTACAGACATTCATGGTGACCTAAATTTCCCTCCACAGGGCTGGGACTTACATCAAGGACCACTTCAATACAACTGAACTTTCCTCTTTAAACAAATTGCAAAATCACTTTTTTCAGAGCATAGACTTGAACATTTGCAGGGTAGATAAAGTTTCATCCCTTGTGGCCGGCGCAAATGGTAGAGACCAGTTGAGCTATCAGCCGGACTCAGATATTTGCAGGGTTGATAAATTTTCATCCCTTATGGCTGGGGCAAATGTTAGAGACCGGTCGAGAAATCAGCTGGACTTGAACATTTGCAGGGTAGATAAAGTTTCATCTCTTGTGGCTGGGGCAAATGGTAGATTCCAGTCGATAAATCAGCTGGACTCAAAACATTTGTGGGGTAGATAAAGTTTCAACCCTTGTGGCTGGCGCAAATGATAGAGACGGGTTGAGCAATCAGCTGGACTCAAACACTTCTAGGGTAGATAAAGTTTCATCCTTTGTGGTTGGGGCAAATAGTAGAGACTGGTCGAGCAATCAGCCGGATTCGAACATTTGTAGGGAAGATAAAGCTTCACCCACGTGTTTCCACATTTCTTAACTTAACCATAGCGGAGACTTCCACGCTTGCAAAAACGATGTTGTGGTGTTATTTAATTTTTTGTGCATTATCAAAATGCACTGAGCAATGTTGTCTATTTATCTTGCTGCTTTATTGAATTTTTGTCTGTGTGAGTGTTACATAGTGCCTTGTGTGACAGCAAGAAATTTGGTGATCTCTTAATTTGTGTTTACCTCATTGGTAAGTTGCTTTTGATAATTGTTAGACATTTGGTGTTTGGTTAGGAGACGTAACTTAAAATACTAACAACAATCTACATGTGAATTCTCATTTTGCTTTCCAGTAAGAATGATTACATTTTTAGATCATAGGTAAGATATTTGTTTACAAACGTTGTTTTTGTTCTTCAATTGTGCAAAACCACAGGAACAAAAAATCCTTTGCTTAGAAAGCAAATGAGGCTCTGGTTGGCACAGTAAGGAGCTTAAGCACGCGCGTTTTTGAGACACGAATGGCAACTGGAAGTGAGCGGTTTTCACTTTTAACTTGTCTTTACACAACCACATTTCATTGTCAAGTTTCTTTTCTCCATTAGAGATGATTAGTATAAAAATCTGGGAGACACCACTTTCCTGGCAAGTGAAATGCTCTCTTCCGGTTGCTGTCCGCGCCTCAAAAACACGTGTGCTTAAGCTCCCTAATATTAATAACAAGAGGTGACGTCAACGATATCTTCGCTATACCACGCTTGCTTCTCATTGTAGTTTCTTTTTTGTTAGTCGGACTTTGGAAGGAATAAAGAGGTTCGGGGATATTTTATATAAGTCACAGAAGGAAGTAGTCGGCTTCGTGCAAGTTCATAGCCGGCAGCACCTTGTTCAAAAGATGATCTTATGTGACCATGTTCACGTATCAGGCTATGTAGCTGCATTCTCTAAATGTTAATGGAAAAATTTAAGTTTAATCTTTCTTTGGTCATTTAGGTTTCCATGTTTGGTGATTGTGAATTAAAGGGGGACAGAGACGAAACATTATTTGATGATTTAGGTAGGATATACTATGAAACTTGCCATGGACAAGTTTAAATTTAAAGATAATAGCTGAAGCTGTTGGAAGGCCAGAAGCCGAATCTTGGGCCAAGGAAGATGAATGTGAAAGACGAAAAATGACTGAGACTTCGAGTCAACGTCATGTTTGGAAAGCGCATACAATTTACAAGAAGCGAATAGAATTTATACTTTATGAAATGGTAAACGAACTCATTAAAGTGCAATTGGGTCTAAAATAATGCGCGTGATTTCAAAATGAGCAAGAGTCTGATTTTAAATCTCCAGCATGATTTCAGACTAAAATTGCACTCCACTTAGTTCGTTTACAAATTTATTTCATCCATTTTATAATCGCAGAGCATATGTATGTTTATTCATCCCAACTCGTAAACCCAGTTTTTAAAATTTTGATGAGTTTTGGAAAACGATAGGATTAAGAGCAAAACAAATATTGCGCTTTGTGAATAAGCTGAAATGTTAAGCGCCAATAAAAGAAAAGAAAAGGAAAGGAAAGAAACTTTATTTAAGTGTCTAGTCGATTTAGCGCTGGACCACTAATTGGGGACACTGTAAAGTGAAATTAACAATCAATGCAAATCAAGTCAATCAGATTGCAAGGATCACCAGCGATTTCAAAATGTGGTAATTAAGGCGAATATTGTTGATTGGGCTTCACACGGCCGAAACATTGACAGAAGTATATGTACTGTATTTTTTTTAGTTGCCATGAAAGAGTATAAAGAGACACTTCGGAAAAAAATTCTTTGATGGGACAGCAGTGAAAGCTCCTTTACAGCAGACAAAAATGCTTAGCAGCCAGTTATGGTTTGATGTATTTGGGCATCTCCCTTTGCAGACCTGTGGTTTAACTGAAATGTTTTAAAGCTTTTTTTGTTTTTAAATTTAAAACAAGAACCCTATCCATCCAAAGATTTTTGGCATGAATTAAATGTTTAGGTTCATGCAATGTAACTGCTTTGAAATCTGTAGTCAATTTTTTTTGTCTTTGAGCCATGGTGATAACTGTTAATAGCTTGACTACAATGGATTTTTTGTAGTTTCCAGCACATTTCTGATTTGCTGGAATATTAATTTACAGGAGCAGGATATTATAACCTTGTTTCTTGTGTTCCATGTGTGCACTAGTCCTTCTATTTCTCAAATTCAAGCATTAGGCATGAGATGTGTAATTCCAATTTCAATACTGTTTAGAGGCTAATCAAAGCCTATTTGCATCATATACATGTAATATTTCTATGTGAGTGCTATGTGAATGCAATTTTGCTATGGATCCTCAATTTCAGTTAGGTAGATTCTATTCACACTGTACGTAAGTGCTATGAAATAGTTATGTTCGTCCTATTTCTGTGTTTTATTACAGCTACAGTATGTAGAGGCTATTTGTAGCCTATTTACACCCTATGTTATCACTATGTACATGTAAGCATTCAGGCCAATGTCTTGGCCTTATCATACACTATATGTATGTGTTATGTATTTTCTGTTTCGAATCTATGTAGAAACTACGTTGAAACTATTTTTATTTTTGGACACAGAAAACCCATAACATAGCCATCACATATGCTATGTACAGGTTCCATTTGACTAGCTAAAACGTAGCATTTCCTTTCAAAATATATATGAGGCATACATATAACAGGCTTTGAATAAGGCCTCTATATCAAATATATGTACCTGTATATAACACCATTTAAATGTGGTCGTTACATAGGATTTACAAGGGGTTCTACAAGGGGTGCCAGAATAATTATACATTGTAGTACCTATATGACATTCGTTTTTATATCTTCTTAAAGCTAAAGATGTAACTTAGTAACTATGAGCCTGTAATAACACCAAGAACAATTTCCCATTGGATTCCGAGAAAATAAATTTCAAAGTTCACAGTAATTGTTCAAACACACGTAAAATTTCATCATCAATTTCCTTTCAACATCATCTTTTAAGTGATTCATATGAACTTCAAAATTTGTTTCCACATTTGGTGCTGTTACATGTAGAAATCACCTCTTTCGATAAGATATTGAGAAAAGTCAAACAGAAGTTTACAGTAGGATGCAAATGATCATGGTACAAACGTTTTGTCCACTTGTTACTTGAACTGTTGGTGGATTCCTTCTTAATACCTTTTAATCGATTTGGCCAACAGCCTGCCTACATTTATGCAGACTATAATTTACAATGTAAAAGCACATGATCAGTCTTTTTCAAAATGATTTGGGAAATGTGCTGCTGATTATTGTGTAATACTGCAATATCCAAAAATGGAAAGGGACCTCATATTAACAAATATCTCTCAAAAGAGAATTAAGGTACATGTAAAAACAACCAAATTAAAGGCTTAAGGGTAGAAATGGAGTAAAAACCCCTAATCTCCCTCTCCAAGTTGCTTATATCAGCAGAGAACTCAATTATAAGCAACTGGGAATCGTATGGGCTACTCCTGTGCATAGAACTTGGCTATGGTTTAGCTATGGGTATATGTGTTGTCCCATAGATTTCCCATAATTTATGTAGCAAGTCCTGGATCCTATGGAATTTATATGGACTTGAATCAAGGATCCCATAGCATTTCCCTATCAAATGCCAGTATACCCAGCTACTATAGAAATTATATGGAATTTTGCCAAATACGTAGCAATCCCATAGAACAGGGTCAAGATCCTATGGTATTACTATGGGAGCATTTCCCATCCAGATTCTATGATATGGGAATGGTATGGGGCACACCCATACCATTCCCATACAAGATTCTATGGTTAATGTACGGATTTCTGCCAAATACGTAGCAATCCCATAGGAAGAGACAATAGAATGACAGTAGTTCAAGACAGTGACTGGGTATGGGTTTGCTATGGAAGGCAATAGCCCATATCAAATCCACATAATAAACATATATGGGCCATAGCTTTGCCCATACCATTTCCAAACGTGGACCATGTATGTCTCATACCATTTGATTCCGTAAGGGAAGCACCATTGTTCAGAACCAAAAATGCCCCCAGAACACCAAGAGCAAATTGTCAAGCTACTTTCCAAACGAGAAAGCAAACTTTACCTGTATGTGGCTACTTTAAAAAAAAAAACAAAAGAGGGAATTTGAAATAGTTGGTCCAGTTTTTTAGTTGTAATCCATTTCAATCCTTGCCATCCTAAGGCACATTTATTTTTTAGTTGCTCCCTATGTTTTTCATCTTTTCAAAGTAATACAAAAAAACTCGTGACATAGCTCCTTTAAAATTGTAATTGAACTGGGCCGGGTTGCTCTAGGCATGGTTAGCGCTAACCAGCCTCAAAAACCTATAGGTTTTGGTACCTCTTAACTAACGGTTAGGGCTAACCAG
>NC_090881.1:7006917-7011917 GCF_036669935.1 Montipora foliosa
CAAAAGCCAAACATGACGGATGAAATTCTCCATATGCACACTCTGGGTTACTACAAGTAATGACAGTTTCATTCCTTGGAGCCTGACAAAAGCATACCCCATTGTCATTGGGTTTGTTAATGGGCAAGGTACATTTCCTTGTGTACCATCGTCCCAAAATCTCAGGGAGAATACAGACTCTCCAAAAAGCTTCGAGCTTTGGGACTACAGTATCCCAATGCTTTAAGTCAGGATAAATACGTTCTTTAACTATTTGTGGCTCTCTGTCAGGACTAATGGCACACACCACAAAGTCACAGTGTTTTCTGTCAGTTAAGGTGAACAGCTGCTGCTGCACTTGAAAATATTAATTGTGGTGCCTTTTCAGGCAAAACACACCATCCACTTTTTCCAAGCACGCATTCTTTTCTAAAGCGTATTAAGTCACAATCTCTTATGCAAATAGGACATTTCACTTCCCTGCAACCAAGCCCACAGCAGTAACATGATGTCAGAAAGCCTGGTGTGGCATGTAGAAAGGGATGTTTCTAATTGATGAAGAGACCACATCGGGTAACTGTAAAGTTCCAATGAGTTTTTTTCATTTCATTTTCATATGCACGAATAGCATCATCTTCATGTTTGCATCCATGTCATGTAGCTTTACTGTTTACCTTAAAAACATTTGGGTAACAAATCGTTTTTATCAGTGCCTGAGGGGGTTGTGAAAGGTTACTGCGAAAAGCAGCCCCACTGGCAGAGGCGCCAAATCTCACAGCACGATGACGAAAGAATCCTGAGCTCTTTGCCTGAGCCCTTGTGTCTTTCTCTACCAGCTCAATGTTTTCTCGTGAAATATCCAGCTTAACCTCTGCACATTTTTGCAATAGTTCATGATAATCCAGATCACGATTCTCTGTCTCAAACAGGTCAGAAACAACTGGGAATGTCCTACTTTTAGCTACGAAATGATCAGCATATTTGGCAGTTAAACTCAGAGTTACTGGCTTTAATTTGCAGTTATTTAATTTCTCAAAGAGAGACGTCATCGCCGCTTGTGATGGGGAAAGAACGTTGGGGCGTCCCGTTTCTGCTTGACCCTGCTGATGTGAAAACACATCTTCGATGTTACTCTCAGTGAAACAATCGATTTTTGCATCGAGGTTTTCCGTCAGCTTTTTTGCCGAAGAAAAGTCAATACTTCAAACCCTAGCATAGGGCACCTCATTCACGAAAGTGGGTAGAAGCCATGTACACTTTAGTTGTATGCAAGCTACTTTGCCATTGATTCGTATCCAAGCTTCAATGTAAAAAAAAAAACACTGGCGATGTGAGAACATGACTCAGCGAGCCCAGCTTTGCAGCCTAAACAGTGAGTGGACAGAATGGTTCCATCACAGTTGGCAATTATCCAAATGTTCACCAGCGGGGCATTCATTTGTTGAGAGTGCCGCACTTTTGCGACGACCACATGCTTATTGGAAATCTTGCACCCTCTTACAGAAGTTACAAAACCAGAAACCATCGATATAAAAGCTTGTCTCTAAGATGAGATATCCAAGCAAATCAGTCAATTCTATTTGCGGCAAACACTCGCGATCAAACTGCTCACTAGGAATACTGACAGGGTCAACTGCTACAACGGATATCTTTTCGAGATATTGTCTCTTCACTTCCTTGTCTAAAGCTTTAGCGTACTCTGACAACACAGGAATATTAAAGGCCCACCTTCAACCGACAGGCATTGCGTGCTTCGGAACAATTTTCATATATGAAAATTCCACCCGAATCCGAGATTCATCCAATTAGATCCCTGTGATAACAAATACAAATTTCCATAACAAAAACAAACGGTCGAAAAGCCTGTTGGTTGAAGGTGGGCCTTTAAACGAAAGGGTCTTCAAGTCTTCTTCAGCTTTACATTCCGCTAAATCCATGATAGAGGCGAAAAATTCCACAAAAACCAGGAGAGGTCGATAATGATGACTTACGATTACCATAAATTTCGCGGACCGAGGAACACAATGATGGCGGATACCCATATTTGGAAAGGGTTGTGACGTCAAGTGAAAACCGGCAATACAGGGCAAATTTGACCTGTTTCATACGGTTTAGAGTCCATCAATTATCTTACAATATTAACGGAATTGTTCACTGAAATGAATAGCTTATAAACGTCTTTTTGTTTCATTTTGAATCGTTTGGTTTCCATCCCGCCAAGATTTGGCAGGAAACTTGTAAGCGATAAGAATGACACATCATGGGCATGAAAGCGTAATGTTTTACTGTTAATTTTGAACCAACTTATTACTTGAGCCCTCGGCCATTTGAATTTCGCTATTTAATGGCAGCATCACACTGCGGTGAAAAAAAAAACTCGATTCAGAACTGCTGAATCAGTATAAAGTCAGAAAGCAACTTGACGGAAATGATGTGTGAGCTTGTCAGTTTCTCTTATGGATGCTGGGTATTCCACCCTGAAGATAGACATTTTTTTAATGTCTGAACTTAAATTATTGAAAAAGGGCCCTGAGAAATTACAACTTGTCAACCTGTGCCATATCATGACTGCAAGATAATGATGTTGTTGCATATTTGTGAAGGTGTGATTTTTTCGCGCCTGGTTTTGGTGGCATTACCTTTTTCTTAAATCTAGCGGCCGCTCATAAAGCGTTTCCTGGCGTTCAAGTGACGCGATAGAACTCTGATTTAGTGATTCAGTCGCTTTCAACTTTTCATGGTCGTCTTCAATGTGCACCCTCACTGTGTATGCCCAGTATTAGAAGCAGGGATGCATATGAATACTTACCAGTGGAATCCCTCAAAGTGGTTATTCCTCTTTTTCATTTCCATGTGGATATTGCACTGTGCGCATCTAACGAGATTTGCTAGCAGATACCTGTTCTGAAGCCATACTATTAAATTCAACTTTGAACCGCGTTCTAAAGCAACCAGTTCATAAAACTCCATTGTTGTCCGTAAGAGAGTCCAAGCAATATGTCGATAAAAGAGTCCCAAACTCAGTTGATAATAACATGTATTTTCATTTCGTCCTCTATTCCCGATGGAGTGTGTCGACTTTTTGATTGGTCAAAAGTAATGTGTGATATCTAATGTAGCGTACTTCCTTTGTGTTGCTTTCACAAATTTTCTCCTGTTATGCCGAGGTTAAAATTAATCGGGTCTTCTCGTTTTCCACTTCATTTTATTGTAATGCATACGCTCTTTTTAGTGATTTGTAGAGATTGTCCCTTGTCCACTCCTGACCTGTCCTCTTGTGCAATGCAAGTTAATGTGAC
The DNA here is from genome assembly GCF_036669935.1 of Montipora foliosa. NCBI lineage: Eukaryota > Metazoa > Cnidaria > Anthozoa > Scleractinia > Acroporidae > Montipora > Montipora foliosa. The sequence goes on from NC_090881.1 coordinate 7,010,196, forward strand.
ACCTGTTTTGCTTTGCTTTGCTGTTTAGGCGGAAGAATCTTCATTATGCCGGTTTTTCATCATTTGTCGTACAGCATTTGCTGTGCGTATTCCGTTGATTCAAATCCCGCAGTCAGAAATTCCATCGATTCAGCCGGCGAAATTGTCGTCAATTATTCACATTTAGTATTAAAACATGTGGCATTTTTGTTTTTATTTTGCTTGTGCTAGGAGGGGGGCTTTCGAAATTTCGATTGAAAAGCAAAGGGTCTTCATAATTCCAAACTTGACACTATTTAAACACCTTGGATGGCACAGTGGTGAGAGCCCGGGTTCGATTCCTCGACTTGGCGTCATATCTGGGTTGAGTTTGTTGGTTCTCTACTCTGTTCTCGGAAATACTTAAAATACTTCACGATGCCTTTAGGCGTAAGTAGGTTACACATTTACTTTTAAATATTACTTGTGGTGAGCAAGGAGCGCCTTGTGTTTGGAAATCAAGCTAATGCGGCCCGCATGCTAAAAATAAAAAAAAATTAAAAAAATTCAGCAATTATCAACAGCAAGTGGAAGTCCATAAGAAACTAAAAAAAAGTACAAATTAAACTAAATTAGAACTGAATTGAATGGTCAAAGGTCTCCTACAGTTAATTGTTGAAGTACTGAATGGAGATGTTCGACTGCACACACAAACAACAGGCTCAGATTGTGCTTACAATGTCACTTCTGTCGCTCTCACCTATTGCATAGTTATTGTGCTGGTCCTCACAGGCTGGAAGAACTGTTACAGACAAAAGTTTCTATTGAGTTTTCCTGCATAGTCACTAAGTTTCTGACGGTTCTTGATAAGTGCTTTTAGATATTCAATTCAACTTGGGAAAACCGTCATGTTAGTTGTTCTCTAGGATACAAGAGAGAAATTATTAATTAAGCTCCATTTTTTTTCTAGCATCTACAAAAAATTTTATTCGAATTCTGGTGTTATTCAACAAAAGGCGCAAAATTGTAAGTGTTCCAGGCACAGACTTGCAAGACCTAAAAGCAGCAGTTTTTGCTGAATTTGATGGGATTTTGTTGCCACAGAAGTAGGATGAGGAATTTGGTGAATACGTTGACTTTGAAGAAGATGGTATTTTGAAAGACAAGGACAAAGTGCAGGTCCTACAGGATTTGTCTGTGAACTGCTTCACAAATACACAAATAACAGAAGTGAGTGATTTTGTCTTATGTGAAATTTGTTTCGGAGATATTCAATGTTAAACACTCTGTACTACCACCCTTTTAATTTGACATTCATTACAGCCTTAGTTTTGTAAATTTTCCCCCAACAGCACTGCAACCCCAACAGCTCTGCAAGACCCTTCAATCACCAACACCTTCAAGCGGAAGCTCCAGTGCATCATCCATGTCGAGAACATTGTCAGTGGACACAGACATGTCTGAGTTGAGTGACGAGGAGGAAGTACGGCCACACAAACAACTAAAACTACTTGAAGAACAACCTCAAAAAATTTGCATTCCAGATGGATTTCCAACTTCCTTTCAGATGCCTGAGCATTTTGGTTCTAAAGTTGATAAAGGTCTAAAATCAGGTGAAGTGGACAACAAAATTAGAAACTGTGTTGTCAGAACAGTGGCAACATGTGTCTGTTCTGTAGTAAAGAAACCAACACCAGTCATGAGCGAGTATTTGGCCAAATAGTTAGTGCAGAGATATCCTTGCCTGAGAGAAAGGGACCCCAG
>NC_090881.1:7014417-7016917 GCF_036669935.1 Montipora foliosa
TTTGTCCCTGCGAACTTTCGACGAAATTTCGCTCCAAAATTCGAGCGTCGTTTCGCGATGTTTCCAGCGTAATTTCGCTAAGACAAAGAAAGAAAATTCGCCGCATTTTCGAGACCAGCGCGAAAGTTCGCTCTTAAAACAAAGAGAAAATTCGACGCATTTTCGAGACCAGCGCGACAAACCAAAAACGTAATTTCGCTTGTTGTACGCGAAATTTCGTGGTGTGGTTTGTAAAGATCGGTCATGTATCGATCGGCTATTCAGTTTTGTAAACAACTGCAGTCACTTTGACAGCACTTTGATGATCAGTACATGTATTTTGGAAATAGTTCAGTAGTTGTGTCCGTTTCAATTCTCTACAAAATTCGCCCTTTGTAATGTGTTTTATTCATCTTTCTCGGCAGAGAAGACTCGACAAAACATATTCATATTCATTGTTTTTTTATTATTTTAGTTTGAGGTAGAACTGCTGAATTGTCTGGAAAAGGTATACAATCTTAAGCTGACAATTGAAAGCATGATCCTATCGTGGAAAAGACTTGTGGATCCAATCTTGAACCTGGCCAGCAGAAAGAAAGTGGTAAACCCTAAAGAAGGTACTAAAACTGGCTCATTCTGCTAGGTTGTATACTTGCACTGTTGTGTTTTCTTTCAGAATGATAAAACCTGATTCACTTTAGAATTCACTAATACAATACAAAACAAAACTTTATTTAGAGACTGTAAACTTGTATCACTATAAAAGACAATATAGAGCAAATCACAAAAAAATGTACTCCTAATTATTAAAAGAACCTTTAGGAGTTAGCTGCCCTAGTTCCTTTGGGGACACTGTTCCAGAGAAAAGCTCCATGATAGCTGAAAATGCTACATTTTAGGACTAGTTGGGTCTTGGCCTATGATATTGAGACCAGTGTATGGGCACCAATGCAGAAATTTTAAACTAGTCAATTGAAATGTTTCAGGCCACTGTCATTCATTTCAAAAACAGATAGTGCTACATGCATCTAACCATTAAATAGCTACTGTAACAGTGTATCCAGGGGATAAATGACATATCACTTTCATCCATGATGGATAGTGCATTATCCACTCTTTAAAGAAAGAAGTGTTTCCTAAAACTTAAAGCTACTCATTGTCAGTCAGTCTTATGAAAATGTCCAGTGTACTATTATGATTATACATTAACATAGAAAGCTTAAATAACTTTTTCATTATCTTTAACCTGTATAATTAGATTCGGAATTTGGGAATGAAATCATGGCATTGCAGTGCCTGCCAGCACTCTTCAGATTACAGAATGTGGCCCACAAAGATGCAGTACAAAGTGTCATTGTTTCACCAGAGGTACAAGATAGGTGGACGTTATTCTTTTATTCTGGGTTGTTGTGAATAGGGAATTATGTCGAAGACTAAATGAAAGAGAATCCTTTATTTAATTTAAGGGACAGGCCATAGGGTAACCCTTTCAGAGGCTTAACTGAAAGCAACCTGCTATCAACAGGCTCAGCCCTGAGCACTGTTACCTATGAATACAAAGTTAAATTTAAAAAAATATATGTAAATACTACTATTTATTTGATGGTCTGTGATTAAAATAGTAATACATTAGTTAGCCTGTGTGATAGAAAACTACATGCAACCTTTAATTATCAAGTTCATTATGTTCCCTTACAGGAAGGAAGCTCCTTTGAGGAAACTAATGCAAGAGCTTCCTCACCTTCTCCATTCCTCTTGTATAACCCTGGTCAAAAGATGCTGCTTATGCAAAACAGCAAAGAAGAATTCATGGAGTTATCATTTCATGGTGAAGATGTAATCGCAAGGGCAGTAATTTCCTTAATAGGGATTTATCATATTTTCCATCTGGAATACCCAGCGGTTGCAAAAGGAGCATATCTCTTCCTACAAGAGCATGTCTTACATGACTTCCTGGCCAAGAGACCACTTCGTTATGCTGCATGCCTATTTGAGCTGAAGATACCTGCAAAGAGTAACGTCTGAAGCTCACCTTAGTTACATGCAAGCAGATTTAATACATGTAGTTCACGTATGCAGAAAAGCGTATCTTTGCTTGAGAACAGCTGTTAAGGTTTTGTAGAGAAGATGTACTTTTAGGGTTATATCAGCTCCATGCACAGTCATTATTGTAGATTGTTGACATTATTTTAGTTACGTTACAGTTGCACATTATGCTTTGTTTGAATAATAGAGTCAAGGGGACTATATACTGCCTGTAAGCAACTACTAAGTCTTTAAAAGAGAACTGTTACATCAGTTAAAACCAACATATAAAGATATAAAGCTCCCCTGTAATCAACCACTACTTCAAAGCTTAACTGACTCCTTGTCTGGATCACTGCCATAAGCAACCACATGTGCTCATGGTTTGTTTATGCATCAAGGGTGGTTTTTAAGAGATGTGACTGTATTTTTGGTTGGTGTTTGGTTTCAACCTTTTATGATAGGGGTTTTTAAAATAGGGCCAGCTGTTAACACA
>NC_090881.1:7049417-7056917 GCF_036669935.1 Montipora foliosa
TGTTACCGACGTGCCTACTTAAACTATTGCAATCCTTGTACATCTCTTACTAATTCACCTTTTTAATTATTCAATTTTTTGCACACAGCACAACGGGAATATCCAAGATGGTGTTAGCGATGATGTATGTAAAGCACTGAAAAAACTTGGACAGCAGTCACTATGGACTGGCTGGATTGAGTTAATGTGGACTGGTTGGATTGGACTGGCTGGGCTGGGTTGATCTGGACTGGCTGGGCTAAATTGGGTTGATCTGGAATGGCGGGATTGGATTGATCTGGAATGGCTGGGCTGGGTTGATGTGGACTGGCTGGGCTGGATTGGATTGGGCTGGATTGGATTGATCTGGACTGGCTGGATTGGGTTGATCTGAATTGGCTGGGTTAATATGGAATGGCTGGGCTGGATTTGGGCTGGACTGATCTGGACTGGCTGGACTGGCTGGACTGATCTGGACTGGCTGGGTTGATCTGGATTGGTTCGGCTGGATTGATCTGGAATGGCTGGGCTGGGTTGATCTGGACTGGCTGGATTGGGTTGATCTGGACTGGCTGGGCTGGGTTTACTCAATATGGAGGGGTTGGTTCTTCACAGGCATTTTAATGTTTAATGGAAAATGGCTGTTTGAAGCAATAAAGTCTCCTGATGTAGCAAGGCCTGATGCTTTGGTGAAAACTCTGATGAACGCATATAAAATGGCTAAAACAGAAGTACCAAAACGCAGATTCTCAGTCTATACGCCTACAAATACTGGGTTAGCACTCTAAAGAAACTGCACTCGCCATATGGGAAGTTATCTACCTGTCAAATACACCAAGCACGATGCCACGCAAGGAGAATGGGACCTGGTAGTGTCCCTGAGCAGAAGATTCGTCATTGTGTGCGCAATGACCATGACAAAAGCCGACCATTTCGTCGACTTTATCAATCGGCCATATTTCTATCAAGATGTACCATTCTGAACTAAATTGTTGAAGTTAGACAGCGGTAAAACTATTGAGATGCCGAAGGTAGTGCGTACAGTGACACGGTCCACCATGATTTGCCAGTATGTCCAATTCTGTCAGGAGGAGAAGTGTGAACCACTCAGTCATTCCACATAATCAAGATTGTAGAAGTGAGGGAAGCCTCTCAGAGAAAGTCATTACAAGGGATTGACAATCCTGCCGCTGATGGTTCTGCTGCTTTCCAGACAGTTGAAAGGATAATTGATGATCTAGAAAAAGCAGGATTGGCTAGACAGTGGTGCGCTGAAATCAAAGATAAGCTAAAGGACGCGAAATGTTACTTGAGGACTGGTTATCGCGTCCACTGCAATCCCAAGATGGCTGCATGTCTCGACCACCGCCAGAAATTTCCGACTGGGATTGCCATACTGGCAACCCAGTAAATAGCATACACAAACAATCTTAACTGCGATAGATTTGTCTAAGGCCCAGTTGAGACGCCGTACTTCACATGAGTCGAATCAAATTCGAATTTAGACCGAACCAAATTAATTCATTGCGGCTGAATTGATTCGGACGCCGAACTTAATTTCGCCGAAATTAATTCACAGAAGCATACTATGACTGAAGAAAATTGCAAAGTTGTAATAATTTCTGCATTTGATTCAGCTCATGTGAAGTACCGGGTCTGGATCAAAGCTGCTCCACAACGGTAAGGCCAGGCGGGGTAAAACTGCTTAGCCGATCCGAATTAGACCGGTCGTTCTGAATTGATTCAGACTCCTTACTTCACATGAACTTAATTCAATGAATTCGATTCGGCTCAAGTGAAGTACGGGGTCTGAACCGGACCTTAGCCGATTTGGTCCATTGTTTGATTGCAAATTGTCCTTCACGCTTCGCAAGCCCATACATTTTAGATGTTACCGTTTTATATTATGATTTCATGTCTACAACATTGTGGTTATTACTCTAAGTATGCGGAACTTTTGATAGAGTAGACATCTTTTGTGGAAATAAGAACCAATTTAAGAACGTAGATAGCCTAAAACAACTGTAAATGCCATTTTTATAAGAACCTATTTAGGCTAACTTGGAAAAATATAGGTTGTTATATGCAGGTGTTTACTGTATCTCAAAAGTTTCAAAAAGGAATCCACTTTTCCATGAAAGTAGCACTTTAAATTGTCATTTTCCAATTACAAGTTAGCTTACACTGATAAAGGCCGAATAATCCCGGAATACGAAAAAACATGGCAACAACGTTGGCTTTCTTGTATTCTGTTCTTTTTACTGTCGCGGACCGTTTATTTTTCTTACTGACGAATCATTAAAAAAAGGATTAGGAAAACCTCTTTTCAATGCACTTGTGTTGTATGTTTACAAAGGTTTACCAGAGCTTGGGTACAGTAACAGCACGAGCAGTCAGACTTCACGAGATTTCTTCAATTTACTCACCAAACACAATCAGACTCAATCCGTTGGGTTCGGTTGTCGAACTAATGGTTCTCAAACTAATGGATTGAGTTTGATTGATTCGGAAACCGAACTCTCTCAGTGTTTCATTTCGCTCGATTGCCAACTCAATCGAACTCAATCCACTGATTGATTTCGATTGAGTTCGATTTCCGACTGTTCGATTTACTATGCCGGGCACAAATGACCGAACTGACCAGCTAGCTGTTTTTGTTTTTATCTGGAAAATAGCCTTTCAATACTTTTGGTCAAAAAGAGCGAAACCACAACAGTCTAACAATATGTTAGTCTATCCCTTTCAAATCAAACATTAACTGGCAGAATTTCACTTTCCCGTTAAAGGCATATCAAATGCAAATGCATAGCAGAGGTGTGCAATAAAGTAACTGAGTAGGTCTACTGTTTGGCGGTCTCCTGGGGCCATGCCTCTACTGGCATGAGCCTATTCAGTCAAACTTTCAACAAACAAAGCATTTTTAGCGAGCCCAGGGTTGTGAGCAAATGTTATATTATGAGCCAATGCGTGTTTATTATCGTCATCAACCAGCCAGAGTTAATTTCGCTTTTCTTTCGCTTTTCTTTCGCCTCCGATTATCGCTTGAAGTAACAGGCTAAAAAAGCAAATGGTCTCGCAATATTTCTGGAAAAATTCGGCATCTCCTAGCAAGGTCGTCGTCACACATCGTAGCCGATTTCTTATTAACGTAGAAGAAAAATAATAATAGAATAACAATAACTCATTAAGCATGTGCTGTTGCTTTCGGATTACCAGCAGTAACCACAATGATGGAAAACCACTAGTCGGTGTAAACAAATAGATCTTATAACATAATTCCCCAATAAGATCGGTAAGAGGCCTCTTCTGAGGGTTCCAAGGTTTGCATCAAATACGCGGCAGCGTTAAATGGGTTTGGGCCTGGTGCTATTCCTCCCATGCAACTGATCCTAGGAGCATTCGTCTCTCAAGCTTTGCGAAATTGGTGAGTTGCGCCACCACGTAGGTCGGTGAGATGTCAGGAATGTACCGGTTTCTTTTTTTTTTTTGTGATGACAAATTATCATTTAAGTATATATTTAACTGCCACAGATGACTAACCTGGGTCAAATGGCCCAACTGATAAATCACTTGGTTTGCGAATGTGGATTATGCCTAGGGAGTCTTTATACATAGCGTACGGAATAATATCATTCAGTATACGACGTCCTTATACTAAGTGTACGGAATAACTATACTTGTAATATACGAAGTCCTTATACTTTATTTAAGTAATAAGAAGATGAAGTATATGATGTCTTTATACTTAATATACAGAAAAGCTACACGTAAGTGTAGAATACGATGTTCTTGTACTGTCCTTATTCTTTGCATACCTAACAACTATATGGTGTATACGACCTCCTTATACTAAGTGTACAGAAAAAAAAACTACCCATAGTATACGGTATATCCTCATGCGAAATACAGTTAGTAGTATAAGATGTTCTTATACTTTGTATACGGTAATGTATACACAGTATACACTTGAGTCATGCCGACGTTGTCGGCAATTTTGCAGAAACTATTGCGTTAGGTAACTTTGAGGGGTTAGGAGTATCGTATTCTTTAAAAAAATCAAGTTAAACTTTTCATTCAAAGTATTTTGATCTGATTGTATAAGTAACCTTACACATTGTATAATAACTGAAGCCGCGAGAGGCTGGTGGAGAAGAGATTCGCATCGCCTTATCCACTTTAGCTATGGACTCCAACACTGTCTCATGATCCTTATCACCGAGCAACACCTCCAGGTACTTCGTAAATTGGACATCCATCGCGCCGGTCTTTTCTCTCAAGTCCCGAAAGACTACCTCAAAATCAAGTTAAACTTTTCATTCAAAGTATTTTGATCTGATTGTATAAGTAACCTTACACATTGTGTACTGGTAAGTATAATTTGCAGTACGCATGTGTTTAAGCTATAATAGTATACTGATACTTATACAGTCCTTATACATATTAATCCTTCTACATCAGTATATCTCTCCGTATATGTGATGTATAAGGCTTTATTATACCCCCGTATATTGGACATTTCATGCAGTGTATGGACGCAGTAATGATACGCCTTTGAAGGCTCGAAGATGCCCAAAAGGCTACAGTGGACTCATGTTTGGAAGAATTCAGAAATTTGATCAAGTCACCATTGTTCACAAAGGATCGTGCATTGGATCGTCTATTGAATCTCAAAATGGTAGCTAAAGAGGCTAATCATCCAAAGAGTGGCTTTTTTGAGGTAGTCTTTCGGGCCTTGCGAGAAAAGACCGGCGCGATGGATGTCCAATTTACGAAGTACCTGGAGGTGTTGCTCGGTGATAAGGATCATGAGACAGTGTTGGAGTCCATAGCTAAAGTGGATAAGGCGATGCGAATCTCTTCTCCACCAGCCTCTCGCGGCTTCAGTTATTATAGGGGCACTGGGCATGTAAACCGCTCTTCGGTTCAGTGCTATTATTGTTACCAGTTTGGCCATTATCAAAATTCCTGCTCGCTCCGTCTGCCGCAGAGGGCTGCTTCTGGTCCTCCACCTAAGAGAGGCAGATTCTCTGAGCAACTTAAAAAGTAGTTTGCCTTGTTTAGGCCTGTTCAATACTTCAGAGCGTGTTGCAATAAAGAATAATTTATTATTCTACTTCGGTCGTTGTGTGTACTTGTGTGGATTTCCCTGTTGTCCTAGGGGCTAGGACCTTCTCCCGGATCTGGGTGAGTAACCCCTATCGGCATACTGCATTTCTCAGTAGTCGGCGGACGTTCTGTTATCAGTCGTTTGAGGTTGCTCTCTCCTGGTCGGGGACTCCGTCTATATTTTCTCATTTGGGGTATTTCTGTTCTCATATCTCTTCTCCCGTTTCCCCTTTTCCTACATCCCGGCCTTTAAGAAACGAAGACTGCAAATTTGTGGAGTGGGAAGTGGAATTAGGGAAGGGGCTGAGGAGTTTGTCGAGCAGGTCATCTCTTTGCAACCCAGAGTATCCCAATCTTGGGTTAGTGTAGATGGAGTTTCCGACTGGGAGGGAAAGCAGCAGTTACAGGTATATTGGAAGGATGTGTTGATGTCGGGTGTTGAGCCATTGTTGGGAACACTAAGGTTGAGGGAGCCTGATGAGTTCATTGCTGGTGGCCTCCACACCAATCCGAATGCTTGGGAATTGATCTTACATCATCACCCGTTAGCTCAGGAGATTCTCAGTTGGATTCGCCATAGAGTAGATATTTTGCATTTCAGTCAACCATTCTCCGGCTCGTACAAAGGGGTCCATTATTGTTCGGATCGGCCGCTATAGAGACATTTTGTAAATCATGCATTGTGCAAGAGGTTCTCGGAGTTTGTATCATTGGAAATTAAGAAACGTCTGATCACAGGGGCTGTTAGAGTCTGGGGGAAAACGGGTGTGTCTGCTCCTCCACATGTGGTCTTGCCCTTGACGGTGGAACCTACCAAGCCTCAGCTGTGTATCGACACGCGGTTCGTAAACTTATGGATGAAAGATTCGCCTTTTACCCTGGATAGATTGTCCGATGTTCTGAGATTTGTCTACAAAGGCTCGGTTATGACCAAATGTGATGACAAGTCAGGGTACGACCATCTTTTGCTGTCGGAGAGCTCCCAGACATATTTTGGTTTTGAATGGGGTGGCTTATGGTTTGGGTGTACCACTCTTCCCTTCGGGTGGAAAATGTCTCCGTATGTCTACCACACAACAGGTCAGGCAGTATCGGGTTTTCTCAGAGAGCAAAGTATACCTTGCTCGCTCTACATTGATGACTGCCTTAATGGGGAGCTGCTAACAAAGTCTGGCCCGTGGTCGATCCTCTATTCCGATAGGCGGGAAGAATTCAGAGTTAAGGCTGTGACGGCTGCCATATTTATTATCCTTTCGGTGCTGGTTGAGCTTGGGTATACGATTGGGATTAGCAAGTCAGTTCTGTATCCCATGACATCCTTAGAGAACTTGGGTTTTCTGGTGGATTCTGTAAACCAAGCCTTTCTCATACCGCAGCGCAAGATTGTAGCCTGGGCGTCCTTGCGAGAAAAGATAATGGCCTGTAAGAAATCCGTGGATATTAAGAGTCTGCAACGGTTCCAGGGTAAATGTATTTCTTTGTCGTTGGCTGTACCAGCTACGAAGTTGTTTATAAGGGAGATGAGTCATGCAATCGTGTCCGCTTCGTCCAATGGGCTGGTTCATCTCTCTCAGGCCTTGAGATCTGAGTTAATTCATTGGCGTTTCCTAGATACATGGAGGGAGTGTGTCCCCTGGAGAGAAGAAAGACATTTGCGACTTTCTGTGTCTTCGGATGCCTCAGGGTATGGTTGGGGCGCCGTCTTTCATGAGTCATCCGGTGACCGAGGTCTACGTGATTACTGGGGTGATTGCCAAAAGGGGTTGAATATTTCCATGAAGGAAATGCTGGCCTTAGTAAATTCCATCAGGGCCGCTCCAAAATGTGTGTGGGACTCTCGCGTAGACGCGTTTGTCGATAGCCAGGTTTTGATTGATTCCTGGTATGGTCAAGGGTGTAGGAAGTCTCTGGAATTAACGAACGCACTAAGGACCTTTTCTTCGTTTTGGCAACCCGCAACCTGCAAATTAATCTTTTTCACGTCTCTTCAAGAGAAAACAGCGCTGATGGCCCTTCTCGCGCGATCTGCCTATCTGACTCCAAGCTGTCGTTGAGTGCGTGGGCACAAGTGGAGCAGGCTTTTGGTGGTGTAACGGGTCACACCTTTGACCTCATGGCCTTGGACTCTAATGCAGTTTGTGGCAGGGATGGGGTTCAGCTGCCTCATTTCTCTCCTACCTTGAGTCCACGCTCTCAAGGTGTAAAGCTGTTCTGTCAGGACTTGGGGGAGATGGACAACATGTCTAATCCCTATTTTTTCCTGCCGTTTGCTCTTCTGGGTCCAGTCCTGAAGTTCCTCTATCGTTTTGGAATTCCTTTCACTGTGGTTGTTCCAGTATATTTCCCGCGTCCATTTTGGTGGCCGGAACTGATGGCCCGTTCTTCGGCTGACATCTCTCTGGGAACAGTAGGCGA